>NW_027195393.1:0-80000 GCF_038502225.1 Cherax quadricarinatus
GGTCGATCAACTGCTCCTGGAGAGGATGGTATAACCTATGATATTCTCAGAACTCTAAGGCACGTGCCTGATAACCCTTTGTTGGCACTGTATAATCTCAGTTACATTGAGGGCGTTCTTCCTACTTCCTGGACCAATAGTCTCATTGTGCCTATCCCTAAGCCCCAACAGCCTGATACATTTAGGCCGATTTTCTTAACTAGTTGTCTTTGCAAAACTTTTGAAAGAATGATGCTTAACAGATTGTACTACAGAATCAGACATCAACTTTCCCCCTACCTCTATGGGTTCATGAAAGGTAAAAGTGTGCAGAACTGTATTTCCACCTTTCTCACTGCACACACCTCTACTAGTTTTACCACTTTTCTTGATCTAAAATCTGCATTTGATATTGCAAACAGAACCGTTATACTACATGAACTAGCCAAAAGGAATATTGGTGGTAGCTTACTCTGCTGGATAATAGGATACCTGTCAAATAGAGTATCCTCTGTCCTTTACCAAGGCTTCAGAAGTGATTCTAAAGAAATGTCTTTAGGTACACCGCAGGGAGGAGTTCTTAGTCCCATGCTATTTAATATTCTGATTAATGCTCTCCTAAATGCTCTACCTGCCTCACCTAAACATATAGCTATAAGCTATGCTGATGATATCATGATCCATACAACAGGGCATAAGAAGATGAATACCATTCTTAATGAAATTCAAGCAATTTGTAATCGACTAGGCCTCATAATATCTTCCTCTAAAACAAAGATATTAACAAGCAAACGACATCCCCCACCCATCTATTTGCAGGGTGAAATCATTAGCTACGTTAAAACTTACAGATATCTTGGTGTAGATGTACCCTTTAACAAATCCACTATACCACAACTAAACAAGAAATGTAAAGCTAGGCTAAATGCTCTCAAAGCTGTTGCTGGCTACAATCCCAACTATGGTGCTAATGTGAGAATCGTGAGAATGATGTACATAGCCTATGTTAGGTCCTTAATTGATTATGCTGCTCCCATGTTGATATTAGCTAGAGAAAGTTCCCTCCGACCCTTGGAGTTAATGCAAAATGAAGCTCTCAGGACTATTCTTGGCTGTCCCAGATCTACAAAAGTTCTTAACATGAGGAAGGAGCTTGGTATTTCTAGTATCAGTGATAGGATTGTTGAAATTAACACTGTACTCGGTATTAGAATGTTGAGAAACGAACCAGACACTGTCACAGTGAATCTTACCAAGTGTCTAGAGGTAAATACACACAGATCTAAATGGATTGTGAAAACGTGCAATTGCATTAAGTTTTATAACCTGCATGAACTGTATCACTGTAGGCAACAAGAGCATTTCACCCCTCCATGGAAGATGTGTTCATTTAATATCACATACCTACAAGTCCCTCCCAAGAAGCTCATTGCTAGTAATCCCTTCCTTAAATCTCTTGTTAAAGTAACTGCTCAAGAAGAAATTTTTCGCCTAGCTGGTAGTAATAAGTTATCACAAGTTATATACACTGATGGATCTAAACAGGAGTCTTCTGGCAGGGCTGCATCTGCTCTTGTTGCCACCTCCCTAGTTAAGAACGATAATAAATTTGTTGAGTTAGGCATAAGAATTAACAACTGGGCGTCTACACTGCAAACTGAATTGTTTGCAATCCTAATGGCGCTAAAGCTAACCTATGACACTGAGCTTGACTCTATCATCATTACTGATTCTATGTCATCATTGAAGGCTCTTGGCTCATATAATGACTCCAACAACATGCTCATTGGGGAAGCCAGGTATAGATACTCAAAAATTAGGGACAAAGGAATTAATGTACAATTGCTATGGATCCCATCACACATTGGATTACTCCTTCATGATAAAGTTGATATGTTAGCCAAGAAGAGTATCCAGAAGGAGAACGTAGAATATAACTTTGATATAATTGTGTCTAGCATTAGGAATAATATTAGGAGAGAAGTAAATAATGAGAAGATGATTGTTATAGGAATGCAGTTAGAAGCCTGAGTAGATCTATAACCCACTATGATAACATGAACGTAGATAAGTATGTTTATGGAGCAACTTGCCATGTGAACAGACTGACTGATGTTGTAGTGGCCAGGCTTAGGCTTGGTTACAAGTACTTCTGGCAGTTTGGGAGACACACAGATGATGATCAAACTAAATGTAAATTATGTGATCAGGCATATGGTCACTCTCTTGAACACTATGTGTTTAATTGTCCACTTATTGAGGAATACAGAGACAGACAGTATAATAACCTATGTGACATGTCAAGATATCTTATTAATGAAAATAAGATACCAGATATACTAAGCAAATTTCCTAAATTTGCTTGTAACAGATAAGTGAACTATAGATATGAAGATATAAATCCATATGTGTTCCTGTTAACCCTTTGGGGCCTAGTTCCTAGGCCTTTTGTGTATCCACATGCTCTCGCGCTACCGTCCACAGGATGGATATGGGGTGCACAATAAACTAGCCACTTCGGTGGCAAAATCTAATCTAATCTAATCTCATTATCAAGGAACTTTGAAAGTAATGCATCAAAGGGAGGTATATAAGGGGTCTAGCCAACACCTCACTATCAGATCCCATAACAATTAAGCACCTGATGCGCGACTCATAAGAAAGCACGTCCGCCAGCCCAAGTAGACATGTCCTTACCACAACACACCAACAAACTATTCTACCCAAGAAATAAGAAATTTTGAAAATTATTATTTGTCCAGTGTATTATTAAATTCTTCCCAAATTCTATTAATTATAAATGGATCTAATTTATATAAACCAAAGGAAATATTCATATTATTGTCAAAACTGCTTTTTATGAAACAAGATTCAATTATATTCCAGTCGACCATGGACTTGCTTCATACTACTTTCTCAACTTTTTGAAAATTAATTGAATGGTTATAATCTCTTACATGAATAAATAGAGCATTGGAATCTTGTCCAGTTCTAATGCTATATTTATGTTGTTTTAATCTTAGTTCGAGATTTTTACCAGTTTGACCGTATTAAACTTTATCTCAAATTTTACAAGGAATCTTATAGACACATCCATCAGCATTTCGGGGGGAATTCTTTATCAAAATTTTTTTTACCGTATCAAGATTTTTGAATACAACTTTAATATTAAAAGTCTTACGAAGAGAAGGCATATCAACCAAGTTTTCATGGTAAGGGAGAACCAACATATTTTTATCTGAATAAGGCTGGTTGTCCCTTTTTGATTGTAAAAAGTATTTCTAGCAACTTTAAAAGATTTATCAATTACATTTCTTAGGTATTTCAAATCATTACCTATTTCATAAATTTTGGATATTTCCCCATCCATGAACTCTGGACTACAAATTCGTAAAGCTCTCAAAAACATTGATGAGAAAACAGACAGTTTAGCTCTATCTTGATGCATCAAGAAGTAGAAGTGATGCAAGGAGGGAGGAGTATATGGAAAAGAAGAGACAGGTTAAGAGAGTGGTGAATCAATGTAAAAAGAGAGCAAATGAGAGAGTGGGTGATATGTTATCAACAAACTTTGTTGAAAATAAGAAAAAGTGCAAAAATTATACGGGAATAAGTCTGTTGAGTATACCTGGTAAAGTGTATGGCAGAGTTATTATTGAAAGAATTAAAAGTAAGACGGAGAATAGGATAGCAGATGAACAAAGAGGCTTTAGGAAAGGTAGGGGATGTGTGGACCAGGTGTTTACATTGAAACATATAAGTGAACAGCATTTAGATAAGGCTAAAGAGGTTTTTGTGGCATTTAGAGATTTGGAAAAGGCGTATGACAGGGTGGATAGGGGGCCAATGTGGCAGATGTTGCAGATGTATGGTACAGGAGGTAGGTTACTGAAAGCAGTAAAGAGTTTTTACGTGGATAGTGAGGCTCAAGTTAGAGTATGTAGGAAAGAGGGAGATTATTTCCCAGTAAGAGTAGGCCTTAGACAGGGATGTGTGATGTCACCGTGGTTGTTCAATATATTTATAGATTGGATTGTAAGAGAAGCAAATGCAAGGGTCTTGGCAAGAGGTGTGGAGTTAAAAGATAAAGAATCACACATAAAGTGGGAGGTGTCACAGTTGCTCTCTGCTGATGGCACTGCGCTCTTGGGTGATTCTAAAGAGAAGTTGCAGAGGTTGGTGGATGAATTTGGTAGGGTATGTAAAAGAAGAAAATTGAAAGTGAATACAGGAAAGAGTAAGGTTATGAAGATTACAAAAACATTAGGTGATGAAAGATTGGATATCAGATTGGAGGGAGAGAGTATGGAGGAGGTGAATGTATTCAGATATTTGAGAATGGACGTGTCAGCGGATGGGTCTATTAAAGATGAGGTGAATCATAGGGTGAGCGGTGCACTTAGGAGTCTGTGGAGACAAAGAACTTTGTCCTTGGAAGCAAAGAGGGGAATGTATGAGAGTATAGTTTTACCAACACTCCTGTATGGGTGTGAACCATGGGTGATGAATGTTGCAGCAAGGAGAAGGCTGGAGGCAGTGGAGATGTCATGTCTGAGAGCAATATGTGGTGTGAATATAATGCAGAGAATTCGTAGTTTGGAAGTTAGGAGGATGTGTGGGATTGCGAAAACTGTTGTCCAGAGGGCTGATGAAGGGATGTTGAGTGTTGCAACCCCTGAATGGGTTACAATGTATATGATGTATATTATTATGTATATAATGTATATTATTATGTATATAATGTATATTACCTTTTCATATAATTTTATATTGCTTATATTTGCGATAATAGCTAAATAGTAAATATATTGCTTTATATTATTATTTGACTTACTATTGTTAGGTAGGATGCAACTTTCATATAAATATTATGTGCTCCTATATAGTTCAAGTCTTGATTGTCTAACTACTGAAATTATCGCATGTGGCTCGTTACTCTGCCAGCTTCTCTGTTGCTGAGCAGCAACTGTCCACGGAGCTATCACATGATCGAGGGGGGGTGTTCTCACCTCGCCTGAAGTATTCAGTCTGGTCTAGACTCACTTGGTGGTTGGATGTATTCCTGACAAGTGCCTAACTCTCCCTTATTGGCCCTTGTTGGAAGATCGTCTCTCTCATTATTGTTGTAGGTTCTGTAGAACTCTGTTCACAGAACACTGTCTAGACTTAGTGATTTTCGACGTTGTACTGAGGTTGTGTGTTGCTTAGATACTCTGAGCAACTCAGGTCCTGAGCTGTAGCTTCTGACCTAATTTGTACGGGTTTCTGTGTACTGTCACAGTCGTGATTTTCTTATGCTGAACTTAGATTCAGTAGTATGTGAGTTTTGTGACTTTTGTGGAGAATCTGCAGATGGTCCCTACTTAGTGTCGTTATATTATCTCTTTGTTCCTGATTCTGTGCCACTGATGCTTGTTATATTGCTATTGGGCTTAGCATTCTTTTTATTGTTCAAGCAGACTGTTCTGATTGCCAGTTTGTCAAGAAGTTAGTTTATGTGAGGACTTTGTCAGTCACTTGTTTAAGTCTAGTCGAGTTGTGAGACATAGTGAACTACTTAAAGCACTTACATACACACTAACTTACTTGTACATATTTGTAATATCTTATTAAATGTTAATGTACCAGACAGTACTTAAGAATTATAAATGTGATATGTGCTTTCAGCACAGTAATATTGTACACGAGAGAAGTGATTATTCTTATTTTGTTGATATTGGTTTAATTTAATTTGATATACGCCTAGATGTTGCAACCCTTGAATGGGTTACAATGATTATTATGTATATATAATGTATATTACCTTTTCATATAATTTTATATTGCTTATATTTGCGATAATAGCTAAATCGCAAATGTATTGCCTTATATTGTTATTTGACGTAGCTTATGTTGTTAGGATGTACGTAATATGTGCTCAGTTCAAGTCTTGATTGTCAAACTACTGTAATTATCGCTTGTCGCTCGTTATACTGCTGGCTTCTGAGCTGTGCTGTCCACGGGGCTATCACGTGATCGAGGGGGAGGGGTGTCCTCACCTCTTGTGAAGTATTCAGTCTGCTGTAGACTCGCTTGGTGGTTGGACAGATTGTCTGTCTCATTATTCTTGTTAGTTCTGTAGAACTCTGTTCTCAGAACATTGTATAGACTTAGTGATTTTCGACGTTGTACTGAGGTTGTGTGTCGCTTAGACACTCTGAACATCTCAGGTCCTTAGCTATAGCTTCTGACCTAATTTTGTACTGGTTTCTGTGTATTGTCACAGTCAGGGTATTTTCCTATGCTGAACATAGATTCAGTAGTATGGGAGTTTTGTAACTTTTGTGGAGGATCTGCTGATGGTCCCTACTTAGTGTCATTATATTATTTCCCAGTTCCTGATTCTGTGTCGCAGTCGCTTGATATTGCATTGCTATTGGGCTTAGCATTCTTTGTTGTTCAAGCAGACTGTTCGGGTTGCCAGTCGGTCAAGAAGTTAGTTTATTTGAGGACTTTGTCAGTCACTTGTTTAAGTCTTATTCGAGTCTTGAGACATAGCTAACTACTTAAGAGCACTTACACGCATACACACACTTGTACATATTTGTAATATCTTATTAAATGTTAATGTACCTGACGGTACTTAAGAATTATAAATGTGATATGTGCTTTCAGCACAATAATATTGAACTCGAGAGATTGATTTTATTTTGATTGCTGTGATTTAATTTACTTTGATAATATACCTCTAGACTTAATAAATTTATTAAATTTTAATTTCTCTAGGTAGTAGCCTACCAGTTTTAATCCTGAAGCACTATTAATTCTTATTGAATTCTAATGAATAATTGGACAAGGGTACTAACTAATTGTTACGAAAACCCAGTAACCGGCTGGATGCTAGAAGGGCAGTCCTTTCTAGTATTCACTGGAGATCTCTAAGCTTTTAGAATCGCGTTTTTTTTGTAACAAATGTGGGCCTGTCCGGGATGCTCTTGATCCAAGGTGTTGGAGAAATTGTCCAGTTTAACATACTAGTAACTCTATGATCAAACACTTTGAGTACTTTCCTAATCTGAAGACTTTGAGTTTTTTCTTGTATAACATAAGGTGGATGTATGTACTTGACTGAGTCTCTTGATCCAAGGAGATGGAAATACCATTTATGAGCTCTAGCTCTAAGACAACCAACACTAAAATTCCTATTAGGATTATAGTTTCCCATAATCACTCTCTTGTAGTACACTTATTTTCGTGATGTATGCCAAAGTGAAACAATTAATTGATACTCTGACTTTGTCTGAGTTGAGTACATTAAAACTTCAGACGTGTTGGCGAGTAGCCAAATATCTCGGTGTGACGTATAACAGGAATTACACCGCAGAAACTGTCAGAGCATTAATTAAAGATATATTGTTTCCTGCTCATACAGAGATGTCTGATTACGATTCAGATTCAGAAAGCCTAGTGTCACAATTAGGAAGTATGACTCTATTTGATGACGTAGAAGAGAGAGCAAATAAGGCAGAAGTGTCTGAGCCTAATGAAATTTTGTTCTCACTCACGCCTTCTCGCCTAACTAACACAATAGTACAGAGTGTAGCTGGTAGTATGACTTAGCCTCATACAAGTACCATGTATGCTTCACCTGTATCTACTTATCCTAGACCAGATCTAGACTCTCTTGTGAAGGCTGGACAATGTGCCCGACCTAAGGACCGTCGAGACTCATTCGTTAGATTCCTTACTCCTCCGTTACCTACTGATCCTATCTCTCAGGAACACTTTGAGAGGTTTGAACGCCTCATTATGTTGCAGACTGCACAAATAGAGGCACAGAGGAAATTGAACAAAGAAAATTTCCAGAGAGAAAATGTTCATCTTGGAAGACAACAGACTGATAGATCACAGGACACATTTAATGTGCAGAAAGCTGCATCTATGGTTCCTAAGTTTTTTGAGAGTGACTTAGACACCTATTTTGATGCATTTGAGAACCAGGCACGTGCTATGAACTGGCCATGTAAGCACTGGGCTACCTTGTTGCACACAGCTTTGACAGGAAGAGCTCAAACTTGTACTGCTGCTTTACCATTTGCCAAGTACATTAGTTATGATGCTGTCAAGCAAACTATTCTAGAGACATATAACTTGTTGCATGTAAGTTATCAACGTGCATTTCGTACGTTACAATGACGACAAGATCAAACTTGTGTAGAGTTTGCTCGTGAGAAAAAAGTTGCATTTGAGAGATGGTGTAGATCTGCGAAATGTAACAGTTACGACACTCTTGTTCAGTTATTACTACACGAAGAGTTTAGCAACTGTATCTCTGCTGACATACAAGAATATCTGATCGATCATACTACCTCGGATATTCTGGAAACTGCAGCATTAGCAGACAATTACGAGATTTCTCACAAACTTGTACGTACTAAAACACTGAGAAACAAGGTAACTAAAAGTTGTCCTAGAAATTGGCAACCTATATCAGCTGCTCAGTGCCGGCCTGATGTATCTGCTACTGTAACTTCTCTTACCTTTACCAGGAAAACTCACAATCCTGAATCTGTCTCTGTGGCTAGACAGAAATTTGATATCGAGAAGAAGAAAGTTAAATGTACCTATTGTAACAGAAAAGGACATGCTAGAGAGTATTGCTGTAAGTTAGATAGAGATACGAGAAGCAGTCATGCGGCTGGCACCCCCACTCAAGTCGTATCCTCTTCCGAGCAACAAAGGCACCAAAATCCTAGTAATACCTCTGATCCTACTGTTTTAGATAATATTACTCAGAACAGATGACTAGCATCAGAAAGTGTATCTGACGAAAAGATTCATTCAGCAATGAGTCTTTACTTTTCGAGAGGTAAAGTAGGATTTGACGAATCACATCTAACTGAGATAATTACTTTCAGAGACACTGGCAGTTATCTCACGTTATTAAGAGAAGATGTACTGCCCATAACTAATGATACCTATTGCAAGATAGATGTATTGTTAGAAGCCTATGGAGGGGCTGTTATAAAAGTACCTCTGCACAAAGTTTACATTGAAACAAGCTATTATACTGGTTATATTTCAGTAGGTATATCAAGTGGTGTATTTCCCATCAGGTCAGTGGACTTGTTGATAGGGAACGATATCCTTCATGCTGGTATATGTAAAGAACCACTTGTGATTGATAATAACACTGATGATAATTATGCCATTGAAGCTTGTAGAGAGAAACCTCTTTTATTTCCTCTCAGCACAATTACTAGAGCTATGTCAAAGATTCAACAACCATCCTTGTCTCCTGTTGAGTTAGTGGATGACAAAGTTTTGGGCTTGAATATGTTGTTTAGTGACGCTCTGCACCCAGAGTCATTAACACCAACTCCCCCCGCTCATCAACCTAGTCAGGACACAACTGACGTTAAATTTCTAACTCATGATGATTTAATCGAGGATCAGTTTGTTGATCAGTCACTGGAAAGACTGAGGGATATAGCAGTTACTGAGAGTGAAGCAAAGGATCTCGATAATTGTTACTATTATAGTAACGGTGTACTGATGGAGAAAAATACATGTAAGTTGTCAGCTGATAGTGTTTCCTCGACAGTCAAGCATCTCGTAGTGTTACCAGTTACATTTCGTGAACAAGCCATTGATTTTGCTCACAATAGTCCCATTGGAGGACATTTGGGTGTCAAGAAGACACTCGGTAAACTGGCAAAACATTTTACTTGGCCAAAGATGAAGGAAACAGTAGCTGATCATGTGCGACGTTGCCACATGTGTCAAGTGACAGGCAAGCCAGCACACACACCTCCTCCTGCACCTCTCATTCCTATCACCGTGGATGGTGAACGATTCTCACGTCTTATTATTGATTGTGTTGGTCCTTTGCCTAGAACCAAACTAGGAAACCAATACTTATTTACTATTATGAACGCTGCAACACACTATCCCGAAGCTATTCCTATGAGAAAAATTAATGCTCGTGCTATTGTGAGAGCGCTGATGAAATTTTTCTCCCAGGTTGGATTGCCACGAGAGATACAATCAGATCAGGGATCTAATTTCACTTCTAAGATCTTTTGAGAAGTATTATCCCACCTAGGAATAAAGTATGTACTTTCAACCAGTTATCATCCATAGTCACAAGGTGCTCTAGAGAGATTTCATCAGACACTGAAGTCCATGATGAGAGCTTATTGTGAATATTTTTCTAGAGACTGGGATGAGGGTATACCTTTTCCTATATTCACTATGAGAGAAAGTGGGCAAGAAAGTCTCGGGTTTAGTCCTTTTGAATTAATATTCGGACACCAAGTGCGTGGTCCTCTCGCAGTGTTAAAAGACGTGTGGATAGGAAAATCAAATCCATCATTGAGCACATCACCTTCATTAATGCAACAACATTTGACAGCCGCTAGAGAGCTAGCTTCGAAAAACCTAGTTTCAGCCCAAGCTAGAATGAAGCAACATTATGACAAGCGTGCTGTCTCTCGCTCTTTTAAAGCAGGAGATAAGGTGATGGCTCGGAAATTAGTACCAGGTCATGCTCTACAAGCCAGGTATGATGGTCCCCTGGAAGTATTGAAAAGGCTTAGCAACGTAAATTATTTGGTACGTACGCCTGGGAAAAAGAAATTTAATCATGTGTACCATGTTAACCAGCTTAAGACATACTACGCTAGTCCTCTACCTACTACATCTATTCTTCTTAGGACAGAGGAAGAAAACGTCAGTCTACCTGACATCTCTAGAGGTATAGAGGTGCGTTTAGAAAATTCAGTGACTCTACAATCACTAGACGATTTTCAAAGTAACCTTGGGATTGATAAAGCTGGTGATATTAAAAGCATGATTTTGCAGTTCCCTGAATTGTTCAATGATGTTCCTAAACGTTGTACTCTGGGTGTACATGACGTTGATGTACAGGGAGCATCACCCATTAATCAATCACCATATAGAATGAGTCCAACGAAGCATAAAGCATTGAGAGAAGAGGTTGATTTTCTGTTATCTCACGGACTTATTGAGCGCAGTAAAAGTCCATGGGCATCTCCTTGTATTTTAGTGCCTAAAACTGACGGTAGTTTCAGGATGTGCACTGATTACAGGAAAGTGAACTCTGTCACCTAGCCTGATGGTTATCCTCTACCTCGCATTGACGACCTTATTGACCGTGTGTCAGGAGCCCAGTTTGTCAGCCGTTTAGATCTCTTACGAGGCTATTATCAAGTCCCGCTTACTGAACGTGCTCAAGAAATATCTGCTTTTACTGTTCAAGATGGATTGTTTAACTACCTCGTCACCCCCTTCGGCCTATGTAACGCGGCTTCTTCATTCCAACGTATAATAAACGAGTTGACCCACAACTTAGAAGGAGTAGAAGCCTACCTTGACGACTTAGTGGTGTACAGTGACGAGTGGGAACAGCACTTGACGCGTCTCAGAGCATTGTTCGAGAGACTGGAGTACTACAACTTCACTGTTAACTTAGCTAAATGTAGTTTTGGTCAAGCCAAGATTACCTATCTAGGCTTTTGTATTGGCCAAGGTGAGGTTGCTCCTATTGAGGCTAAGGTTCGTGCAATTTCTGAATTTCCAGTGCCTCAGGATAGGAAGGGAGTACAGAGATTCCTGGGTATGGCAGGATATTATTGCAGGTTCTGTCCAAACTTTTCTCAGATTGCAGCTCCTCTCACTGAGCTTACTAGTAGCAAAGTTCAGTTCATCTGGACTAGAGATTGTTCAGACTCGTTCAAAAGGTTGAAGCGCTTGCTTTCCTCTGCTCCTGTGTTGAAGAGTCCTATTTTCAATCTTCCCTTCTTTTTACATATAGATGCGAGTGGTTATGCAGTGGGCGCTGTGCTGCTCCAACAGTCAACATCCACTGACATTCTCCATCCTATATGTTACTATTCATCTAAGCTCAAACGACACCAGAAAAATTATGCCACTATTGAGAAAGAGGCTCTAGCTCTTGTGGTGTCCTTGGAACATTTTGACGTGTATTTGGGCACTTCCCCATTTAAAATTAACGTTTTTTCAGACCTAAATCCTCTCACCTACATAAACACTATGAAGAATAAAAATGCTAGGATCATGAGGTGGGCACTCAGAATCCAACCTTACCCTATTAGTATAAAACATATAAGTGGTCACTGTAATGTAATTGCTGACGCTCTGTCACGTCCTTAATAATTATCAGTTACATTAAATTAATGTAATTTTATACCCAAATACCTTTTGTTACTTGCTACGTCAAATTCAGTAAAGAAACGTAATCTCTCCAGCCCATGTTAATTATATATACTCATGTCTAATTAATCTATTTATATATTCACAGTAGTAATATGTGTGTGAGGAGGAGACATAAGCTGAGTGTTGAGTGGGTGGTGTTGTGTGGGCGATGTTACTGCGTGACGGAACACTGTCCTGCCGCAGACCCCCCCCTCACTGCACACCTTAAGCTGTTTCATACTCAGATGTCCATACTGCATAGCATTCCACAACCACTACTTAAGAGTGGAATGCCGTCTCCTGTCTATTATAATAGTCTCCTGACTATTATATGAATAATAGTCTCCTGACTATTATTCATATGCAGTCTCCACTACTATGATCGAGCCTCAACGTACCATGCTTGTCTATGCTATCCTGTCTCTACAATGATGTACATAACCACGAGTATGCAGAGATACGATACTGTGTACTGCCCTAGTACAAGGGGCATAGCTTAGTGATACAGACACTGTAAAATTACAGAAGTGCTTGGCTCAAGATTGACTCTCATTTTTTTTTTTTAAATTGTATTACTAAAGTGACCTGAGTAATCAGTAATAATGTGAAAGACATTAACGCAACTCCTAGTGTGACCGTTTGTCGTGTTGGGGGGGTGTTGCAACCCCTGAATGGATTACAATGTATATGATGTATATTATTATGTGTATAATGTATATTACCTTTTCATATAATTTTATATTGCGTATATTTGCGATAATAGCTAAATCGTAAATATATTGTTTTATATTATTATTAGACTTACTTACTATTGTTAGGTAGGATGCAACTTTCATATAAATATTATGTGCTCCTATATAGTTCAAGTCTTGATTGTCTAACTACTGTAATTATCGCTTGTGGCTCGTTACTCTGCCGGCTTCTCTGTTGCTGAGCAGCAACTGTCCACGGAGCTATCACGTGATCGAGGGGGGTGTTCTCACCTCGCCTGAAGTATTCAGTCTGGTCTAGACTCGCTTGGTGGTTGGACATATTCCTGACAAGTGCCTAACTCTCCCTTACTGGCCCTTGTTGGAAGATCGTCTCTCTCATTATTGTTGTAGGTTCTGTAGAACTCTGTTCACAGAACACTGTCTAAACTTAGTGATTTTCGACGTTGTACTGAGGTTGTGTGTCGCTTAGACACTCTGAGCAACTCAGATCCTGAGCTGTAGCTTCTGACCTAATTTGTATGGGTTTCTGTGTACTGTCACAGTCGTGATTTTCATATGCTGAACTTAGATTCAGTAGTATGGGAGTTTTGTGACTTTTGTGGAGGATCTGCAGATGGTCCCTACTTAGTGTTGTTACATTATCTCCTTTATCCTGATTGTGTTGCAGTTGCTTGTTATATTGCTATTGGGCTTAGCATTCTTTTTATTGTTCAAGCAGACTGTTCTGATTGCCAGTTGGTCAAGAAGTTAGTTTATGTGAGGACTTTGTCAGTCACTTGTTTAAGTCTAGTCGAGCCGTGAAACATAGTGAACTACTTAGAGCACTTACAAACATGCACACTAACTTACTTGCATATATTTGTAATATCGTATTAAAGGTTAATGTACCAGTTACTAGTTAGTAGCCTACCAATTGTAATCCTGAAGCACTATTAATTCTTATTGAATTCTAATGGATAATTGGACAATTGTTGTCCAGAGGGCTGAGGAAGGGTTGTTGATCCATGTAGAGAGAAGCGCACTATTATCATTCTTAGGGTTTGAGGTTTTGTGTGCGAGGGGCTTGGACTTCCAGCAGGCATGCGTGAGCGTGTTTGATAGGAGTGAATGGAGACAAATGGTTTTTAATACTTGACGTGCTGTTGGAGTGTGAGCAAAGTAACATTTATGAAGGGATTCAGGGAAACCGGCAGGCCGGACTTGAGTCCTGGAGATGGGAAGTACAGTGCCTGCACTCTGAAGGAGGGGTGTTAATGTTGCAGTTTAAAAACTGTAGTGTAAAGCACCCTTCTGGCAAGACAGTGATGGAGTGAATGATGGTGAAAGTTTTTCTTTTTCGGGCCACCCTGCCTTGGTGGGAATCGGCCGGTGTGATAATACAAAAAAAAAAAAAAAAAAATTGGACAATCATGCTGACTAATTGTTACGAAAACCCAGTAACAGGCTGGATGCTAGATGGGCAGTCCTTTCTAGTATTCACTGGAGATCTCTAAGCTTTTAGAATCGCGTTTTTTTGTAACATTGAGGTGGTTCGGACATGTAGAGAGAATGGTGCGAAACAGAATGACTTCAAGAGTGTATCAGTCTGTAGTGGGAGGAAGGCGAGGTAGGGGTCAGCCTAGGAAAGGTTGGAGGGAGGGGATAAAGGAGGTTTTGTGCGCGAGGGGCTTGGACTTCCAGCGGGCATGCGTTAGCGTGTTTAATAGGAGTGAATGGAGACAAATGGTTTTTAATACTTGACGTGCTGTTTGAGTGTGAGCAAAGTAACATTTATGAAGGAATTCAGGGAAACTGGCAGGCCGGACTTGAGTCTTAGAGATGGGAAGCACAGTGCCTGCACTCTGAAGGAGGGGTGTTAATGCTGCAGTTTAAAAACTGTAGTATAAAGCACCCTTCTGGCAAGACAGTGATGGAGTGAATGATGGTGAAAGCTTTTATTTTTCGGGCCACCCTGCCTTGGTGGGAATGGGACAGTGTGTTAACAATATATACATTATACATATGTATATATATATATATATATATATATATATATATATATATATATATATATATATATATATATATATATATATATATATATATATACATCATTTATATATATATATATATATATATATATATATATATATATATATATATATATATATATATTTACATTTATATATATATATATTAACATATATATATATATATATTAAGATATATATATATATATATTTACATTTATATATATATATATATATATATATATATATATATATATATATATATATATATATATATATATACATATATATATATATATATATATATATATACATATATATATATATATATATATATATATATATATATATATATATATATATATATATATATATATATATATATATATATATATATATATATATATATATATATATATGTCGTGCCGAATAGGCAGAATTTGCGATCTTGGCTTAAATAGCAACGCTCATCTTGCCATATAGGACAAGTGAAAATTTGTGTATGCAATAATTTCCCCAAAATCATTCCGAACCTAACGAAAAAATTATATTTCACTGTGTTTGTTTAGTATTAAATTACTGTTAACAAACCTAAAATATATACAGTTGGGTTAGGTTAAAATAAATTGCTCTTGTTATAATAAGGTTAGGTAAGTTTTCTAATATTCTTTTGGTGCAAAATTAAAAACTTTTACATTAACATTAATGAAAAAAATATATCTTTAAACGTATAAGAGAAAATTTTAGAAAGGACTTAATTTTAAATGAGTTCTTGCTAATTGACCAGTTTTACATATTCGGCACGACATATATATATATATATATATATATATATATATATATATATACATATATATATACATATATATTTATATTTATATATATACATATATATATACATATATATTTATATATATATATATATACATATATATATACATATATATTTATATATATATATATATATATACATATATATATACATATATATTTATATATATATATATATATATATATATATATATATATATATATATATATATATATATATATATATATATATATATATATATATGTCGTGCCGAATAAGCAGAACTTGCGATCTTGGCTTAAATAGCAACGTTCATCTTGCCATATAGGACAAGCGAAAATTTGTGTATGCAATAATTTCCCCAAAATCATTCTAAACCTAACGAAAAAAAATATATTTCATTGTATTTGTTTAGTATTAAATTATTGTAAACAAATCTAAAATATATTTAGTTGGGTTAGGCTAAAATAAATTGTGCTTGTTATAATAAGGTTAGGTAAGTTTTCTAAGATACTTTTGGTGCAAAATTAAAAATATTTACATTAATATTAATGAAAAATATATATCTTTGTATGTATAAGAGAAATTTTTAGAAATGACTTAATTTTATATGAGTTCTTGCTTATTGACCAGTTTTACATATTCGGCACGACATATATATATATATATATATATATATATATATATATATATATATATATATATATATATATATATATATATATATATATATATATATATATATATATATATATATATATAAAATATAGTGAGGTACCACCTCTGGAACTGTTATAGGGACCGTCATCCTCAGAGAAAAGAATAAACTTGCTTCAGGGAAAACTCAAAATTCTCGCTGAAGCTGTTTGAGAATTTTCTACCACCCCCTATATTTAATTTATATTTTATTTAAAGACAAAATACATTGACAAAACATTCATAAAAGTACAATAGAAAGTAAAACAACATAGGTAACTCGGAGCTACATCTCGAATACTTCGTCCAGCTCCCCGGCGGTGGGCCGCATGCCCAGAATACTGCAGGCATTTCCTCTCTGGATTGCAACACTGAGTCTCTGAAAGAGGAAGCCGGTCGCCCTGTGGTCCTTGATTTCTGTGATGAGCTTTTCACCCAGCTCTTTGAGGAACTTTAGAGCACACTTGCCCCTTACTCCAAGGGTCTCCTACCCTATTGGGATGAAGTTATAGCAAGGGGGAAGGTCTTCATAATTGTGGATCTTCTGGGTCTCACTGTGGCTGGCAGCTCCACCCCCTTCGACTACAGAGTGTGGCAAGTAGGTGTTTGCCAATGTGGTGGCACAGGTGTAGTCCCAGGGAATCTGCTTTCCATCCTTCCAAGGTAGCATAGTGTCTCCATCATGACGCTTTTGACTTCCATCAGACCTCTGCGCTTGGGATTCCCATTGAGCTGGGCAACGGGCTGTGGCGAGGCTTCTCTTTATGATGTCATTGACCTCCTTATGCCTGGCATACTTCTCTTCTGCTGTGTGACACACGAGACCATGAAGTCCGAATTGATCAGCTGTCGCCCTGCCGCAAATACACCTATGTTCGGTGAGGATGGGGGCGGCTAGGCGAAGAGCAACACCAATCCAAATGGCCTGTGGGTCTAGTCGAGTGCCCAAGGAGGAATTGGGAATAGCTAACAGGAAATCTCCTGAGTGTGGTGCCCTCACTGCCAGGAGACGAGCTTTGTCCTTTCCTGAGGCATTGGAGAGCAATGTGTTGGCGATTTTTTCCATGATCGGTTTGTCCCAGTGGGACTGTTTGTGTTCTTTGGGAGGAGTTGGTCTACTGGAGGAATCTGTAAGGGTGTCCCACCGAATCGCTGCTTCAGTAAACCTGGGGTCTTGAGCTCCTACCACGTCTCTCAAGCGTTCGGGAACAATCTTCTTGACTAATGCACTGGAAGCCAAACACGAAGACAGAAAAGCAGGTAAAGCAACATGCGTTGCTTTGCGCACCCCTATACCTCCCAGTCGCACTGGGGGGCTTGCCTGATCCCATATTTATATATATATATATATATATATATATATATATATATATATATATATATATATATATATATATATATATATATATATATATATATATATATATATATATATATATATATCTTTCTTTCAACACACCGGCCGTATCCCACCGAGGTAGGGTGGCCCAAAAGGAAAAACGAAAGTTTCTCCTTTTACATTTAGTAATATATACAGGAGAAGAGGTTACTAGCCCCTTGCTCCCGGCATTTTAGTCGCCTCTTACAACACGCATGGCTTACGGAGGAAGAATTCTGTTCCACTTCCCCATGGAGATAAGAGGAAATAAACAAGAATAAGAACTAGAAAGAAAATAGAAGAAAACCCAGAGGGGTGTGTATATATGTGCTTGTACATGTATGTGTAGTGTGACCTAAGTGTAAGTAGAAGTAGCAAGACGTACCTGAAATCTTGCATGTTCATGAGACAGAAAAAAGGACACCAGCAATCCTACCATCATGTAAAACAATTACAGGCTTTCGTTCTACACTCACTTGGCAGGACGGTAGTACCTCCCTGGGTGGTTGCTGTCTACCAACCTACTACCTATAAATATATATATATTTATATATATATATATATTTATATAAATATATATATATTTATATAAATATATATATATTTATATATATATATATATACTATGCTGACATATATATATATATATATATATATATATATATATATATATATATATATATATATATATATATATATATATATATATATATATATATATATATATATATATATATATATATATATGTATGTCAGCATAGTTGCTGATCCCCTACATGTGTTGCATAGCTTATCTGAGTATCATAGTACCATCCATATGTTTTATATATACAATCCCTTACTAGTCCTAGCGACTGCTTGTGTGACGTCGTGTGATGCGCATGTGTGCATGAGTACCTCTGTAACTTCCTCAGTCCACGCGTAGGTCTACCAGGCAACACATGGCAGGTTGGGCTCCCTTTCTCACATTCTGCAATATATTGTTACCATCCAACAAGTGTGTATGTCTTCAACCCTCACTATCTCCTTTCGAACTCCACGACAAATTGGTGAAAGCAGTGTGGGCGTAAAATTGATAATTACGCATATGCATGGAGATAAATTCTCTCAGCCGACGACAGACATTTTGTGTAGCCAGTAGGCCGACCTAGCCTTGCCACCACCCGAGCAAGCGTCTACCAGCCCTCTGCACTATTCACTGGTCAGTCTCCATGTTTATCTGCTTATTTGCATTACCTCCGAGGGGTTGTCCCGGGTTTGTAAAGTAAGCCAAGTCACTTAAGCCAGTCTGTGGTGGGGGAGTCAGCCCAAGCCCAGTCCAGCCAGCCTAACACCATCCAGCCTTGCCTGCCAAGCCACCTTTCCACCCCTGCTGCACTGATCATTACAAGTTATCAAGCCAGTCTGTGTGAAGGGTTAAGCGAAGCCAGCCAGCAACTAACCCAAGTGTCTTAACCCAGTACTCAAGCAAGCCATGTGGGTACAGTTTTCTCCATCGCTTTGTGCTTCCAGTTCCAGCTGTTCTGAGTGTTTTATCATCCCTGTGGTGTTGTGCTATTTTGTGGGTTTGTTTTTAATTAAGCCAGCCGGCCTAGTGTGGGTGTCCCCAGTGTGGCTTACGCCGTTCATCCCATAGGCCCAGTCACATGCAGTGTCTCACCACTGTGCTGCCTCACCTACCTCACCCACCACCACTGGTTTGGTACCCTTATTAAGGGTTCTAGCATCATATTTTTATGGACCACATAGGGGGTCAAGAGCCGAGTGTGTTCCTTCGTCAGATGCGCCATCGTAAAAGCCTCCTGTGTGAGTCCATCGTCGATTTAAGCACAAATTCTTCGAGCCATCAACGTGTTGAGGGTAGCAGCGAACGCCGCCAGCCACGAGTCTCCACCACTACCCTTCAGTACCATCTATCTCATTCTACACCACGTCGCTACACTGTTAATGAATAATATTTTTTCATAGACATTTGCGATTGTTGAGACATTTCTTTTTTGTGTTTCCAGTGATTTTTTAGTGACATTCAGTGACGCTTGATTAGACTTAGTGTTCATTATATACTGTTTGCAATATTTTTTTTCTCTTTCTTCAGTGTTAATTTTTGTGCTTTATTTTATGTATGTTGTGTTGTGTTCATTTTTTACATATATACTGAAGTAAGTACTTTAATGTTTTCCTTGTTGTATGCAACATATAAGCAGTATAACCTT
Organism: Cherax quadricarinatus; assembly: GCF_038502225.1. Classification (NCBI taxonomy): domain Eukaryota; kingdom Metazoa; phylum Arthropoda; class Malacostraca; order Decapoda; family Parastacidae; genus Cherax; species Cherax quadricarinatus. The sequence goes on from NW_027195393.1 coordinate 20,016, forward strand.
GTGTTTACACTTCACAATTATCTTGTGTTCATAGTATTGCAGTGAAGTGATTCAGTAACTTGTTACCTTATATTCTGCATCACAACTCAGTGTTGTCTCAGTTATTTTTTTTTCTCCCAGCATTTGTGTATTCTTGCTGTTTTTGTTTTCATTCATTTGCCATTTTATTTTTTTTCTCTTTGTGTGTTGAACATTCTTGTGTTAAGTCTTTTCATTTAGCCAATGTCTAATTTGTCTTATCTCCACAGACAATAGTGCCATTATTTTGTTTGAAGCAAGACAATTATTTCCCTTTTTTTTTGCCAACACAAGACCATATTGCAAGAAAATTCTCATAGTATTGTGCGTATATTGTTATGTTGTTTTCTGCACCACTGTAAGTGTTCAAACCTTTTTTGTGTTGTGTTTTTGCATCTATTATTTTCCATATTTCATTGAACAAATTCACTCTTAGTGCAATTTTTTTTAACTTCTTTTAAAGTAAATCATTCTTTTGTTTGTTTAGTAAGTGTTTGCTTAAGCTGCAGTTAAGAGTTAAAGTGTTCAATCAGTTCATTCCTTGATAATATTTTTTTGTTGTTGTTTTTGTAAACTCTATTTTCTTGTGTGTGCTATTTTTTTATTATTGCAACATTAACTCATTTTACAATAATTCTTGTGTAAAAATTGTGCTGCCATTAAATTTTTTTTCTTTCAGAAATTTTTATGTAGTGTTGTGCAGTACTTTTGATTAGAAATTATTTGCAATATTGCTACAGTTTATTTCAGTGCAGTTTCATATGCTCTGTTCTGTGCATAATATTTTGTTCCTTTTGTGTCACTTAATCTTTTTTATTTAGAATTGCTTTCCCTGTTTGTTTTAATTTTGCACAAGCTTTATTGATTCCATTTTAACATTTTTGATTGTTTTATCATTTTATTGTTGAGTTTCCTTATTGAATTGAGAGTAAAGACAACTCACTGTGCCATTAATTCAGTTTAAAGTAAATTTGAGTAAATTTAATTTGAGTAAAGTCATTTCTCTTGATTTTCAAAGTGTTGCTTATTCAGTTGAGTATTTTCTTTTGTGTGTGTGAGTTTTCCTTGCTTACAGTGTGACTTGTCAATATTTATTTACTTATGCAGAATAGTTAAGTAATTTCTTCCCATTTAAGTTTACTGTGTAGTGTGTTCCTCAGTTATATTTTTTTTCTCGTTTCTTTAAACTCCTGTTTCACATTTTGCAAACATGTCTCAAGTCTTCTCGAGCGATTCCTCAGCACACACTGCTAGTCCAAAATTCGAGTAATTCTTTATAAAACAATAGACACACTCAGACTTTGAGCCTTTGCAATATTAGTCGTGACCCTTATGATGCTATGCCATTGTTCAATGGTAACCCAGACAACCTGGCATGTCTTCAACTTGATCCATATGAAGGACTTTCAGGATCTAACCAAGTGGCAAGATTATGAGCAATTAATCCGTAACTATCTTGAACCAGTACGAGTGACTATCCTTTTGTTGTTCTTAAGGAATTAGTGTGTACAGCTCCGAGGCCAGAGGACTCATTAGATGAGTTTGCTCTTCGTTTAAATAACCTCATAACCTCATTCGTTAAGGCCGGTCAAAGTTCCAAGTACCTTAAAGACGATGATAAACCAGCTCTTAAGGGGTTTGCCAAATTAGCAGCATTCGGCGTTATTAAACAGCTAATGCCACCAACGTCAATGTATGTGTATAATTCCAGTCTTCTAAATGCCACAATGGGACCGCTTGCAGCCCTTATCCATGTGCGTAACTTGTGTCTCGAGGGAACCTTTCCCTATCGAAGGTCTATGTCAACCGCTTTGATTACTCCTGTACCTCCTCTTGTTTGTGCTACAACCAAAACTCCCGATCTAAATCACTCACAACCGTCATCCAAAGCTAGTGTCAAGAGTTATCATTCCCGCAGCACTCGTAGCATAGCCAAAGAACTTGCTATAATTGTGGTTACCGTGGCCATATCGTGGTAAATTGCCCTGATAGTCACTCTAAGAGGCATCGTAATGCTGATAAGTACCAGACCGATTTGCCTTATTGTACTTATCACAGAATTCATTGCCATGACACATCCGAGTGCAATGCTCTCTATAACCTCCAGTACTCTAGACCCTTTCGTGGCCGTTCCACCCGCAGAGCCAGGAGAGTAAATAGAGGTCGGGGTTCTCAGAATAACCAGAACCAGCCTCATTCTTCCAATTTGGGGGAATCCGAGCACCCCAGTCTACTCGTCCAGTCATGATAGTAGGTTATAATGAATACACCATCCCTGTTCACAACTCCTTTGAAGCCTTAAGCAGTCTTGAGAATGACAATCCCACTGTTGATGTTGCTTCACATGTCTCTGACGTAGATGAATTTGGGAATGAAGTGGAACATGCTTTCTCTGATGACAACCCACCTTTCTGTTTGCACATAACTCCCAATGAAACGATAGGTTCTCTAGCGCAAGCATCTATTCATAATGCACCCATTCATGTGTTCATGGACTCTGGTGCACAAGTTAATATCATCAGGTCTAGTTTGTTTAAAGAGAAGCAGTTACAACGTGTCTTCCTCATTCAACAAACTACTGTAACCTCCCTTAGTGGAGTAGCCGGTTCCCTTCTGCGTGTCCAAGGTCAGACTTCACTCACCTTTTCTATCCAAGGTAGAGACTTTACTGCTTCTTTCCTTGTTGTTGACTAGATTACTTTCCCTGGTGACCTTCTACTGGAATTTGCTTCTATGAGAGACTTATGTATTGTGCTTGACCCGTACCGATGGCATGCCCAAATTGACAACTTGATCGTTCCATTTTGGGGTTAGCAGCTTGGATCCAAGATCTGCCATACTGCCGCAGAGTACGACGTTCGGATTAAGTCCATACAAGCCAGTGCATTTTCCAGTAGCGTACCCAAGCGGTCAGGCACTACTCTGCATCTGTGTTCCACTCTGTCAAGATAGTGTATTGCCTCAAGTGTCCGAGGACGCTCAGACTGCCTTGAGTGCTCAGCCTATCCCTGCAATGTCTGCTAGTCCAAGTAGTAGTTTCTCCACAGGGGACGCCTTGTCAGAAAACAATTACTTGAAACTAGTAATGCCATCTCTTGTTGATGTCACATGCCATCTGCAGAAAGACATCTCTTTTGCAGCTAGTGCTCTCACTAGAGTGTTCGTTGTTGTCCCTAGTGTTCCAGATAGTGAAAACGTCCTAGTTGATAGTGATTCCTGCAAAGTAAGAGGTTTATTTGTTGAACCATCCTTACACGTTGTAAGAGACAGCAAGATCCATTTATTCATTGCATTGTTAACACTTCTGGTCACAGTGTTTGTCTCAAAGCAAATACTAATCTTGTTGACCTAGTTCACTATCCTTACCCTGTTCAAGCACAGGATGACTTACCACCTGACCAGTGGGTCGGTGCTATTTCAACAGGGGAGACCTCATCCACTCCACTGGATCAATCTATTTCACCAGTTGGGGAGAAAGACTTAACTCCCACTGACTTCCCAGATGAAGTCAAGAATTTGTTGACTCTGTTGAACAACCGTCGTAAAGCCATTGCCTTACCAGGTTAGAAGATGGGTATAACGAACTTATTGTCCCATCGTATTCCACTTGAACCTGGTGCTAGACCTATCTATATACCTGCATACAGAATGCCTCATTCCGAAGTTGCTGTCGCAGAAGAATTGATCAATCAGATGCTCGATGATAGAGTTATTACACCTAGCAATTCACCCTGGAATGCACTCTTGATCCTAGTGCCTAAGAAGGACGGTACTTGGCGCCCAGTGATTGACTTTAGGAAGTTAAATGCGAAAACTATTCCAGATCGCTTCCCACTTCCTGTTCTTGGTGATCTTTTATGTAACATCGGAGATAACAAAGTCTTCTCGACTCTGGACTTTTTACAAGGGTTTTGGCAAGTCCCTCTTCACGAGGACAGCCAAGAGTTAACTGCATTCTCCACTCCCACAGGTCATTATTACTTCCTTAGAATGGCCTTTGGGTTACGATCCTCCCCTATCACATTCTCAAGACTCATGACCAATATCTTATGGTGTACTTAGATGACATAATCGTCATGTCCGAAGACATGGATACACACCTGAAAAGACTTGATATAGTACTTGGTAAGCTTGAAGAAGCCAATTTAAAAATCAAACTGTCCAAATGTCAATTTTTCAGATCAGAAATTAAGTTTCTTGGTCAAGTAGTCACTCCTAGAGGGGTTACGACTGATCAAAGTAAAGTAATGGCAGTACTCAATTTTCCATCCCCAAAAACTGCTGATGCATTCCAGACACTAAAAGAAAAGCTAATGTTTGCTCCCATTTTGAAATTCCCAGATTTTTCTAAGCCCTTCTCTCTGACAACTGATGCTAGTTCAATTGGCATAGGTGCCGTCCTAGCTCAGAAGACTGATGGCAAGTACAACACAGTTGCATTTGCTAGTAGAGTCCTTACAAAGGCTGAACGTAATTATACAGTAATGAAGCAAGAAGCTTTAGCAATGGTATGGTCTTTAAAGCACTTCCGAGACATTAACCAGTGCCGTGTTCATGTCTTGACAGACAATGCACCTCTGATACCTTTATTCCAGAACAAACAACCTACTGGAAGGTTAGCCAGATGGACCTTGACTATCCAAGAGTTCAATCCCACTTTCGAACATTTACCTGGCAAGTCAAACGTAGTCGCAGATGCTTTATTGCGACACATTAGTATAGTAACTGCAGACCCTCCATTTACTGCCGAGGATGTAAAGAATGCCCAAAGAACAGATCCCATGTGGTCTGGTGTGATTCGATTCCTGCTCCAGGAAGATCTTATTCTGACTGTGAAGCCACCAGCACCCATTAGTGACTTTGTCATGAGTCAAGAATTACTGTATCAAACAGCCGAGTTGGGTACTCCAAGCAGAAGAGTATACCAGTTAGTAATTCCACAGTCACTAGCGAATGTAGCTCTAAAGCTAGTTCACAATGCACCAGGTGTTGCACACCCTGGTATGGATCGTTCTGTGAAACAAGCCAGAATGAAATACTTTTGGCCATGTATGGCAGCTGACATTTCAGAGTATGTTAAGAAATGTAGTGTTTGTATGCAGGGAAATGTCAATGGTCCTAATCCAATCCAGCGAACCGTGGGAAAGAGTTGCGCTAGATTTGTTAACTAATTTTAAATGTTCCCTCCAAGGCAACAAACATCTGTGTTATGGTAGACCATTTCACCAGATATTGTGAGTTAGTTCCTATTGCAGATAAGACTGCTGAGACAGTAGCTAAAGCATTTAAAGAACGCATTATCTGCAGGCATACCACCCCTAAGTCTTTAGTAACAGATAATGGAGGTGAATTCTGTAATGAGATTCTTGAAAATTTGTGTACCTTGTACAAGATCTCTAAATCCACCATTGTTCCTCATCATCCTGCCTGCAATGGGTTAGCTGAATGAACCAATAAGTACTTGATGTCTTGACAGCCACTATCAACCCCAATAGTGAAACTTGAGATGAAGTTATACCAGATGTTCAATGTGCCATAAATTCTGCTTACAATGCTTCCGTAGGTGACACTCCACATTATGCATTGTATGGCGTAGACAAGCATTTACCCTATGAGTTGTTATATTCCACTCCAAAACCCAATTATAATCCTGATGATTTCATAGCAACTTGTACCAGCATAGCTCAAAGTGTTTTTATAAGAATCCGCGAAACACTTCATAAATCAACAGCAGAATTTACTAGAGTAACTAATAGCCATGCTAAGCCATCAAAAGTTAAAGTGGGTTCGAGAGTAATGCTGACTAATTTCAACAAAACATCCACAATGCCTAAGCTCGATCAAAAGTTTGTTGGCCCTTATCGAGTAGTTGAACATATCAATGGCAATAAGAATAAGGTTAGAGAAATTAGTACTGATCAGTACAAAGAATCGCATTTAGATCATATGAAGTTAGTATGCGATGTTGATGATATTGCTACCCAGACTAATGTGACAGTCACTGACAATCCTCTTGACTCTGTACCCTCTACCTCTAATACTCAGCCAGATAATCAACCCGAATGTCATTATTCTTTGTGTACTCGACAAGTAATGAGAAACCCACAAGTATCTTTTGTAGATACTTGTTCAGATCGTCCTCAGTCAAGGCATGTGTTAGCCATCGCATAAGAATTCGATCCACCCAAAGATGATAACCATTCTGCATATGTAAATCTTACCCACACAGAGTTGGGTTTAAATGCACATAGTCTGTATAATTAGATGTCCAAGATGAATGAAGTTCTCAACTGTGCATTTTGTTATCAGCTGATCAGTTTTCAAAATTTTTTTTCGTGTTCACATTCCCTCCGAGTTCTGAGAATTTAACAGTAATGATCTGTGTGCACCAGATTTGCCTTTGCTGTTAATCACTTTCATCTTGTATATATATTTATTCTTCCTCAGAATCTGTAGAGTGCATGAATACAGATCGATAAATCAATTCCATCCTGTATTATACCATGATTTGTTCTTATAATTCGAAATGCATTATGTTAAAACTCATTACGTTAAAACCCATTATGTTAACATCCATTATGATACCATCCATTAGTTCTAAGTTACATATGTCTTTGTTACTGTATAGAATCAGCCCAGAGCCACCTGCCTGTTCAGCCTATAGCATAGTAGTGTATGTGGAAACGACATACATAACATGACCGAGCTGTTAGCATAGTTGCTGATCCCCTACATGTGTTGTATAGCTTATCTGAGTATCATAGTACCATCCATATGTTTTATATATATACGATCCCTTACTAGGCCTAGTGACTGTTTCTGTGACGTCACATGATGCGCATGTGTGCGTGAGTACCTCTGTAACTTCATCAGTCCACGCATAGGTCTACCAGGCAACACACGGCAGGTTGGGCTCCCTTTCTCACATTCTGCAATATATTGTTACCATCCAACAAGTGTGTATATCTTCAACCCTCGTTATCTCCTTTTGAACCCCACAACATAAATATATATATATATGGCGTGAATATTATGCAGAGAATTCGTAGTTTGGAAGTTAGGAGGAGGTGCGGGATTACCAAAACTGTTGTCCAGAGGGCTGAGGAAGGGTTGTTGAGGTGGTTCGGACATGTAGAGAGAATGGAGCGAAACAGAATGACTTCAAGAGTGTATCAGTCAGTAGTGGAAGGAAGGCGGGGTAGGGGTCAGCCTAGGAAGGGTTGGAGGGAGGGGCTAAAAGAGGTTTTGTGTGCGAGGGGCTTGGACTTCCAGCAGGCGTGCGTGAGCGTGTTTGATAGGAGTGAATGGAGACGAATGGTGTTTAATACTTGACGTGCTGTTGGAGTGTGAGCAAAGTAACATTTATGAAGGGGTTCAGGGAAACCGGCAGGCCGGACTTGAGTCCTGGAGATGGGAAGTACAGTGCCTGCACTCTGAAGGAGGGGTGTTAATGTTGCAGTTTAAAAACTGTAGTGTAAATCACCCTTCTGGCAAGACAGTGATGGAGTGAATGATGGTGAAAGTTTTTCTTTTTCGGGCCACCCTGCCTTGGTGGGAATCGGCCAGTGTGATAATAAAAATAATAAATATATATTTATATATATATATACATATATATATATGTATATATATATATATATATATATATATATATATATATATATATATATATATATATATATATATGTATATATATATATATATATATATATATATATATATATATATATATATATATATATATATATATATATATATATATATATATATATATATATATATATTATTATCACACTGGCCGATTCCCACCAAGGCAGGGTGGCCCGAAAAAGAAAAACTTTCACCACCATTCACTCCATCACTGTCTTGCCAGAAGGGTGCTTTACACTACAGTTCTTAAACTGCAACATTAACACCCCTCCTTCAGAGTGCAGGCACTGTACTTCCCATCTCCAGGACTCAAGTCCGGCCTGCCGGTTTCCCTGAATCCCTTCATAAATGTTACTTTGCTCACACTCCAACAGCACGTCAAGTATTAAAAACCATTTGTCTCCATTCACTCCTATCAAACACGCTCACGCATGCCTGCTGGAAGTCCAAGCCCCTCGCACACAAAACCTCCTTTACCCCCTCCCTCCAACCCTTCCTAGGCCGACCCCTACCCCGCCTTCCTTCCACTACAGACTGATACACTCTTGAAGTCATTCTGTTTCGCTCCATTCTCTCTACATGTCCGAACCACCTCAACAACCCTTCCTCAGCCCTCTGGACAACAGTTTTGGTAATCCCACACCTCCTCCTAACTTCCAAACTACGAATTCTCTGCATTATATTCACACCACACATTGCCCTCAGACATGACATCTCCACTGCCTCCAGCCTTCTCCTCGCTGCAACATTCATCACCCACGATTCACACCCATATAAGAGCGTTGGTAAAACTATACTCTCATACATTCCCCTCTTTGCCTCCAAGGACAAAGTTCTTTGTCTCCACAGACTCCTAAGTGCACCACTCACTCTTTTTCCCTCATCAATTCTATGATTCACCTCATCTTTCATAGACCCATCCGCTGACATGTCCACTCCCAAATATCTGAATACGTTCACCTCCTCCATACTCTCTCCCTCCAATCTGATATCCAATCTTTCATCACCTAATATTTTTGTTATCCTCATAACCTTACTCTTTCCTGTATTCACCTTTAATTTTCTTCTTTTGCACACCCTACCAAATTCATCCACCAATCTCTGCAACTTCTCTTCAGAATCTCCCAAGAGCACAGTGTCATCAGCAAAGAGCAGCTGTGACAACTCCCACTTTGTGTGTGATTCTTTATCTTTTAACTCCACGCCTCTTGCCAAGACCCTCGCATTTACTTCTCTTACAACCCCATCTATAAATATATTAAACAACCACGGTGACATCACACATCCTTGTCTAAGGCCTAGTTTTACTGGGAAAAAATTTCCCTCTTTCCTACATACTCTAACTTGAGCCTCACTATCCTCATAAAAACTGTTCACTGCTTTCAGTAACCTACCTCCTACACCATACACTTGCAACATCTGCCACATTGCCCCCCTATCCACCCTGTCATACGCCTTTTCCAAATCCATAAATGCCACAAAGACCTCTTTAGCCTTATCTAAATACTGTTCACTTATATGTTTCACTGTAAACACCTGGTCCACACACCCCCTACCTTTCCTAAAGCCTCCTTGTTCATCTGCTATCCTATTCTCCGTCTTACTCTTAATTCTTTCAATTATAACTCTACCATACACTTTACCAGGTATACTCAACAGACTTATCCCCCTATAATTTTTGCACTCTCTTTTATCCCCTTTGCCTTTATACAAAGGAACTATGCATGCTCTCTGAGAATCCCTAGGTACCTTACCCTCTTCCATACATTTATTAAATAATTGCACCAACCACTCCAAAACTATATCCCCACCTGCTTTTAACATTTCTGTCTTTATCCCATCAATCCCGGCTGCCTTACCCCCTTTCATTTTACCTACTGCCTCACGAACCTCCCCCACACTCACAACTGGCTCTTCCTCACTCCTACAAGATGTTATTCCTCCTTGCCCTATACACGAAATCACAGCTCCCCTATCTTCATCAACATTTAACAATTCCTCAAAATATTCCCTCCATCTTCCCAATACCTCTAACTCTCCATTTAATAACTCTCCTCTCCTATTTTTAACTGACAAATCCATTTGTTCTCTAGGCTTTCTTAACTTGTTAATCTCACTCCAAAACTTTTTCTTATTTTCAACAAAATTTGTTGATAACATCTCACCCACTCTCTCATTTGCTCTCTTTTTACATTGCTTCACCACTCTCTTAACCTCTCTCTTTTTCTCCATATACTCTTCCCTCCTTGCATCACTTCTACTTTGTAAAAACTTCTCATATGCTAACTTTTTCTCCCTTACTACTCTCTTTACATCATCATTCCACCAATCGCTCCTCTTCCCTCCTGCACCCACTTTCCTGTAACCACAAACTTCTGCTGAACACTCTAACACTACATTTTTAAACCTACCCCATACCTCTTCGACCCCATTGCCTATGCTCTCATTAGCCCATCTATCCTCCAATAGCTGTTTATATCTTACCCTAACTGCCTCCTCTTTTAGTTTATAAACCTTCACCTCTCTCTTCCCTGATGCTTCTATTCTCCTTGTATCCCATCTACCTTTTACTCTCAGTGTAGCTACAACTAGAAAGTGATCTGATATATCTGTGGCCCCTCTATAAACATGTACATCCTGAAGTCTACTCAACAGTCTTTTATCTACCAATACATAATCCAACAAACTACTGTCATTTCGCCCTACATCATATCTTGTATATATATATATATATATATATATATATATATATATATATATATATATATATATATATATATATATATATATATATATATATATATATATATATATATATATATATATATATATATATATATATATATATATATATATATATGTCGTGCCGAATAGGCAGAACTTGCGAACTTGGCTTAAATTGCAACGTTCATCTTGCCATATAGGACAAGTGAAAATTTGTGTATGCAATAATTTCGCCAAAATCATTCTGAACCTAACGGAAAAAATATATTTCACTGTATTTGTTTAGCATTAAATTACTGTAAACAAATCTAAAATATATTTAGTTGGGTTAGGATAAATTAAATTGCACTTGTTATAATAAGGTTATATAAGTTTTATAAGATTCTTTTGGTGCAAAATTAAAAATTTTTGCATTAACATCAATGAAAAAAATATATCTTTAAAAGTATAAGAGAAAATTTTGGAACGTACTTAATTTTAAATGAGTTCTTGCTAATTGACCAGTTTTACATATTCGGCACGACATATATATATATATATATATATATATATATATATATATATATATATATATATATATATATATATATATATATATATATATATATATATATATATATATATATATATATATATATATATATATATATATATATATATATATACATATTCGGCACGACATATATATATATATATATATATATATATATATATATATATATATATATATATATATATATATATATATATATATGTATATATATATATATATATATATATATATATATATATATATATATATATATATATATATATATATATATACATATATATATATATATATATATATATATATATATATATATATATATATATATATATATATATATATATATATAGATATATAAGGGAAATGCTACAAGCTAAGTCAAAGATAAAATAGTGGACTGGAATGAGACTTATCTTGAAAGACAGCTTTTGCCTGCACAGCCATCCCTGCAGGCGATGTCTTGAGAAGCTGTCGTATGCACCCCGTAAGGGATGAAACTAAAAATATTATGTAAGTTTAATTACCCCTAGGGGGTGTTATGGCAGTATTTTCATAACTGAATTCTAACTGGATCCCTTGAATCCTGTACTCACGTGTGTTGGGCTAAAAAGCCCGCATATTACTGGAGTTTATGGTAATCTGTTTAGCCTGTGTATTAGTTCTCAACTGCACAGTCAATGGAACCACCATATGTTCAACAGATTTACCTGGGTTTGTGTTTTCCCTGGGTTTGTGTATCGGACCCTTACTCCCAGATATCGGTGTCTTGATTGAAGAATGTGTTTCTTTGAGAATGTCCACGTCTTCCACAGTCTAGGAATATGCACACTGATACACTATTTTCCACAAGGTTTGTCTTTCGTGGTAATGTCATTAAAAAAGCTGATCACACTTCTTTTGTAAGTTTTGATGTGTTATGGAGATTGTCTTAGGTACAGCAATACACGATTCACTTTGTTTGTTCTTAGTGTGAAGTTCGAGTCTTTACTACACCATTACATATTGCAATCTAGCCTGCGGCATCTCAGTCTACCTCCAGCTTCCCGACACACAAACGAAGTGCCGAAGAAGCATATTTCCCCTGCTTGCCAAGCTTCCACTATGAAGCAATGCAGAATGCTTGATTCTTGCTGTCTAAACATAGACAACAGTGTACATCTTTAACATATCAATAAAGTGGGTGCAGGATTTTCCTAAATTGTTCTGCAAAGGTAAGAGATTTGTGGAAAATATGTAGTATATTTTCCGGAAATAGTGTATTTGTATGTAAATTAATAAAATATATTGTATTTAATAAAATTATATTATAAAAAATGGGAAGCTCGGCACCTGCGCTGACGAGCAGGAAGACTCGCCATTGTGTTTTTGAATGAGCCAAGAAAACGTTAGTGATTTTAAAATAAGAAAAATTTTCATCGCTTAGAGGTTATATTGGGCTTACACCTCTCAAATAGGAGCCGAAATTATTGGATGTGCATTTCTGCATAATTTGAGCATTAAATCGATGTACAGGACAGCTCCAGGAACCTCAGATAAGCTATCTAAATTATGTTTGTAATTCTGGCCAGTATTATCATCATAAATTTAGTTAGAAGGTTTTTGAGTATTATACACAGTAATCTCCAGACTAATTGGTGAGTGTTATGATTATAAATTCTCCTTCTGTCATATAAATGTGTATATGTAATCATTAATTTTGATATAAAGTCCACAAAAATTATAATAATTTTACCAGAATTCCTGGTGTGTATGTACATTTCATTTTGCAATTAATATAGGTCTAGAGCAACTTGTTGAGAAATGGCATTACCAGCTCAGCTTAATTTATAAATATAAATATAGTGAACATGTAGCTGATAAAAGACAGCAAATTGTCTACACAGCCGCCCCTGCAGACGAGGTCTAGAAGCTGTCGAAACCATCTTTCAACGGGCTGTAAAGATTTATAATTAGTAAGATTATAAATTACCCCTAGGGGGTGTTATGTCAGCATATTTCATTCACTGATGGCTGACAAAATACATACTTGTTTGGACTCAAAAGTCCACACCTTACTGCCGACTATAGGCTGATTACAAACTCCTTGCGACTCAAGAACTGCGCAGTCTCCCGTACCACAAGAAATTCGTAACATACCTTGCTCTTGTAACGTGAGCTATGGTGTTCTTCACACCTTCGACAGATATCAGTGACTTGATAGAAGCTGAAGTGTCCTTGGATGTCCACGTCTTCCATTGTCTAGGAAACGCACACTGGTACACTATGTTCCAAAAGATTTGTCTTTATTGTTCACAATCTTATCACAAGAGAAGCTGATCACACTTCTCTTAAGTGTTTATTGTGTTTTGTGAGACACTTTGTTCACACTAACGCACAGATCATTGTTCTTTGTTGGTTATCCTGGCGTCAGTGTCACTCTCAGTAGAGTCAAAAGTAATCTGAAAATGCCACAGCGCCCCATGCCATCACTCCCCTAGCACAAAGAAAAAGCTGACCTAGTACTTTTGCTTCCTTGCCACTTCCTCGATGAAGCAAAGCAGAATGTTTGATTCTTGCTGTCTTAAGCATAGACAACAATGTCCACTATCTTTACTATGGTAATAAAGAGGGAGCAGGATTTTCCTTAATTGTCCTGCTAAGTAAGAGATGTACTCTCTCTTATTAAAATACACTCTGCAACACTGCAAGGAGCGGTGGTCACTTGACCACGTCGCATACTCGAACGGAATCTGTGATCAATTACTCACTGTAGCAGTAAACAAGACGCTTGCCCCTTCTGAGAGGGCTGGGCCCCTCAGGGCTGAAAGGGCTGAAAGGGGCTGAAGGGGGCTGATAGCCCCCTCCTGGAGAAAATTTCTCCACACTGGGGGGCGGCGGAGGTTCGCTGCAGGTGAACTATTCATCACTTAACATTAGTTCGATTTTCTCACTCGCCACCACTGCTGCTTGTCTTTTCTGAACAGCTGTAGTCTGTGTGGTTTCTGGAAAATCACTAATTTTGTTTTCAACACTGTGTAATTCTAACGGCACTAGTTTATTTATTGTCCGCTTATTCACTACACCTTTGCTTAAAACATCAACTGTCCTGATGATTCCATTTGTATCAGGATATATGGTCACAATTTTTCCAAGTAGCCATTGGGACCTCGGACCATCATTGTCGATAATCACTATGTCACCAGGTCTTAAGGACTTATGATTTTCAGGAACACCAGCTCCATAGAAGTGTTCTCTCAATGAGGTGAGATAGTCTTCTCGCCAAATTTTCTCCCAACGTTCAATCACTTTATTAAGGTGTTTGAATTTACGTCTGAGTTGCTCAGGTTCGAAATAAGTAGGATCCTCTATGATTTCTTTATCATTCACAGGAGGAACAGTTTCGAGCCTTCTGCCATGAAGTAAATGAGAAGGACTAAACACTTCTAAATTGTCCAGATCATCGGCAACATAAGTTAGAGGTCTGTTGTTGACTCTATTTTCTATTTCAGTCACAACTGTACGGAATTCTTCTAAGTCTATTCTATGACGATAAAGAGTTTTCCTTAAACAACGTTTTACAATGCCGATCATTCTTTCATAAAATCCGCCGTGCCATGGAGATTTAGGAGGAATGTATCTCCAACGACAACTGCGTTGATTCAGCATCTGTTGTACTTCTGGTTGATCAAAGATCTTGCTTATATAAGCAGCACCAGCAACAAAGTTCGTTGCATTATCTGAAATCATCAGTCTGGGACATGCCCTTCTGGCTGCAAACCTTCTGAATAATTTGATAAAGGTTTCAGCAGACATGTCAGTGGCTACTTCTAGATGCACTGCTCTAGTCGTAGCACAAGTGAACAAACAGATGTACACCTTGATGGGAACTTTGTCAACTGTTTTGGTTAAAATTATTGGTCCAGTGTAATCTACACCTGTCACCTGAAATGGACTGACATGACAAACTCTTTCAGAGGGATAGGGAGGTGGACCTGGATACTGACATACTCGCATATCGTAGTGACGACAAGTAATACAGTTCTTTATTTGTTTTTTCACACTTTGTCGACCTTGAGGTATCCAGTAGGATTGTCGTATATGACAAAGTGTGTCAGCTACCCCACCATGTAACACGTTACTGTGGGCGTTTTGCACAATCAGTTTTGTTAGCCAATGATTTTTGGGGATCAATATTGGATGTATGGCTTCTTTAGGTAGTGAAGAATTATGAATTCTTCCTCGACATCTTATAATCTTTTCTGAGTCGAGATAAAGTCCTAAAAAATTAATCATGACAGGTTTCTTTGGGGATTTATCTTGTGTTTCTAGAAATTTATATTCTGTAGAGAAAACATCTTTCTGTATTAGTTTCACCCAGTATTTAATGGGTTCAAGACATTCATAATCAGGTTTTATTCCTTTAATGAATTCAAAGACAAGAGCTGTAACTCTTAATAGTTTACCCAAAGATGAGTATTTAGATCCATCAATGACTCTTTCTGTTGTGTCTGCAGTATTTACACAACTTATTTCTGCTGTGTTCAAGCAGACTGTTTCTTCTGGCATAATGTGAGCTTTTTGCTGAGGCCAGTTATTTTCATTAGAGAGCCAGTTCGGTCCGTGGAGCCATAATTTATTATCCACAAATTTCTTGAGCGGGACACCACGTGACAACATGTCAGCTGGATTCTCTTGGGTAGAGACGTGGAGAAGGAGATAATCTCTCTGCATCTCTTTTATTTCTGCTACTCTGTTCTGTACATAGACCAACTTACTCTTATTATTTCTTAACCACTGGAGAACTGCTTCATTATCACTCCAGATCACGGTTTTTTCAATAGTGAGATGATCAAGTACTTTGTTGAGATAGACAGCTAATTTTGTGCCTACATAGAGTGCTGTCAGTTCCAATTGTGGTACTGTTCTGACCTTCAAGGGTGCGACCCTGGCCTTTGAAGTAATTAGTGTACTTCCTTCAGCATTACTCATGTAAGCTACAGCGCCATAACCTCTGGTTGACGCATCACAGAACACATGTAATGTGTACTTGTTTCCCTCTTGACCTATTTGTCTGGGAAATTTAATTTGATGAAGTTGCTTAAACTCCCTGGATATTTCATCCCATGCTTGACTCATTTCTAGAGGCAAGTTCTCATCCCATCCAATTTTGAGCTTCCATGCATCTTGCATAAGCATTTTACCCTTTATGGTAATTGGTGAGACGAGTCCTAGAGGTTCAAACATTGTGATACCTCTGACAGTAAACTACGTTTAGTGAGTGTACTGCATGATTTATTGTTAACCCTTTTGAGACTCAAAGTATCTTCCTGTGTGTTCCAATTAAGTCCCAGCATACTGTTGCAATCAGGAATTTCAGCTTTAGGGAAATCTTCTTTGATAAGTTCCCTTAATTGCTTTGAATTTGTATTCCACATCCTTAGAGGCATATTTGCTTCTTTCATCTCCTTGTTAGCTTCTCTGTATAAGGATTTCAAATCCTCCTCTTTATTTACAGTACCTTGAAGATTGTCCACATAGAAACTTTTCTTTAGATTTCTTTGAAGGGACTTTCAGATTTCTTCAAATGTGTATTTAGAGTAGCTTCTAGTAAGAATGGAGAGGATGTTGCACCAAATAATACTGATTTGAAACGATAAGTTTTCACAGGACTTTGAGGATCATGTGGATTTTCAGGCCACAAGAATCGAGTATAATCTCTGTCCATTTCTTGTAGTCCTACTCTCAAGAAAGCTTTGGAAATATCAGCCGTGTAGGCATATGGGTTTGTGCGAAATTTCATAAGCACGTCTCCAAGCTTCTCAGTTAGTGAGGGTCCGGTCATCAGACAGTCATTAAGACTTGCTACATCTTTATTTGCACGTGCGCTGCAATTATATACAACACGTAGTGGAGTGGTTTCAGAATCTTTTCTGACTCCATGGTGCGGGAGATAATGAGCGTTTGTCTTCAACTTATCTTCGACTATTTCCTCAATGAATTTATGGTCCAACTGTTCTTGTATGATATTATCATAGACAGTCAGTAGCTCTGGATTCTTCCTGAGCTCATGTATTTGTGCTTTCATCTGTCCGAAAGCCATGCGATAATTGCTAGGCAGATGTGGTGGATTTAATTTCCATGGTAATCTAACCCAATACTGTCCATCTTTATATTCGACAGTGTCCAAATATTGGTTATAAGTCTGAGACTCTTGTGGGCTTGGTTTATTTACATCAATACCTATCGCATCTAAATCCCACAACTTATCAACTGGTTCATTCATTTCTTCCAGTAATGATAATTTTTGCTGTGGTACACGAAGGACCAATATGTTGAGAAATGGCATTACCAGCTAAGCTTAATTTATAAATATAAATATAGTGAACACTTAGCTGATAAAAGACAGCAAATCGTCTACACAGCCGCCCCTGCAGACGAGGTCTAGAAGCTGTCGAAACCATCTTTCAACGGGCTGTAAAGATTTATAATTAGTAAGATTATAAATTACCCCTAGGGGGTGTTATGTCAGCATATTTCATTCACTGATGGCTGACAAAATACATACTTGTTTGGACTCAAAAGTCCACACCTTACTGCCGACTATAGGCTGATTACAAACTCCTTGCGACTCAAGAACTGCGCAGTCCCCCGTACCACAAGAAATTCGTAACATACCTTGCTCTTGTAACGTGAGCTATGGTGTTCTTCACACCTTCGACAGGTATCGGTGACTTGATAGAAGCTGAAGTGTCCTTGGATGTCCACGTCTTCCATTGTCTAGGAAACGCACACTGGTACACTATGTTCCACAAGATTTGTCTTTATTGTTCACAATCTTATCATAAGAGAAGCTGATCACACTTCTCTTAAGTGTTTATTGTGTTTTGTGAGACACTTTGTTCACACTAACGCACAGATCGTTGTTCTTTGTTGGTTATCCTGGCGTCAGTGTCACTCTCAGTAGAGTCAAAAGTAATCTGAAGACGCCACAGCACCCCATGCCGTCACTCCCCTAGCACAAAGAAAAAGCTGACCTAGTACTTTTGCTTCCTTGCCACTTCCTCAATGAAGCAAAGCAGAATGTTTGATTCTTGCTGTCTTAAGCATAGACAACAATGTCCACTATCTTTACTATGGTAATAAAGAGGGCACAGGATTTTCCTTAATTGTCCTGCTAGAGTAAGAGATGTACTCTCTCTTATTAAAATACACTCTGCAACACTGCAAGGAGCGGCGGTCACTTGACCACGTCGCATACTCGTACGGCATCTGTGATCAATTACTCACTGTAGCAGTAAACAAGACGCTTGCCCCTTCTGAGAGGGCTGGGCCCCTCAGGGCTGAAAGGGCTGAAAGGGGAGAGATAGATGGTAGGTATCGAAGGGGGACATTTTTTGCGACCTAGTTGTCCTAAAAATTCCTACTTGTCTTTGTAACTTTGATAAATAATAATTGTCTTTGTTACCATTTACTTGTATGTATGTAATGAGACTCATTCAGGTAAATGTAATTTTCCATAATTTGCCTGTTGGTCCTTGTTCGAACTGGAGGTAATTAGTGAAGTGATTAATTAGTGAATTAATTACTTAATAATTATATGTGAAATGACAGGAGGTGGATGTTAGGTCCACAAATTTACTTAATGTGTAGTGGATTATAATTATTATAAAATTAATTTTGATCAGCCAAGTCTGGCAAAGATTTATATTAGTGTACTTATATAGCATTTATTTTGCTATGCCAAGTCTGGCAAGGATAAACCAAATCTGGCTAAGGTTTATATTAATGTGTATTTAAAATTTATATTATAATTTTCTTACATGTGTAATTACTAAGCTCAAGTGTAGTTAACATTATTAATGTGTATTTAAAATTTATATTATAATTTTCTTACATGTAATTGCTAAGCTCAAGTGTAGCTAGGATTTATTCAAAGGTAAGTTGTAATATTTACCTTTATGAAGTGCATAAATTAGTACATAATCAGTGTTATTAATTAAGTTGAATTTAATACACTGCATCATGGCTGAAAATGAGGAAATTAATGTAGAAGACAAACATGGAATATAGAGCAAAAAAACATCACTACAGGCTAGAAAAGGTCATATAACAAAGGCATATAATAAATGTTTGGAATTAATGAATCAAGAAACTGTGAATACTGATGATTTAAAATTGTATTTAGAAGCTTTGGGGAATAGATATGATTCATACAAATTATATTATAACAAATATGAAGGAGATGTGTTAGTAAACTGTGTAGATGAGACAGAAGCAGATCTTATGATTAATCAGTATTATGAATTAGAGAAAAAGATTCTTTCTTGTAAAAGTCAGGCCTTGAATAAATGAAAATGTTTAAACCAACAAATAAGATGTCTGCCAAAACTACCAGAATTATGTTTACCTGTATTTAGTTCTGGAGAAAATTGGGAGGAGTTTTGGTCAATTTTTAAAGCAGCTGTGCATGATAGGAGTGACCTAGCGTGTGTAACTAAATTATTTTACCTCAAAGGACAGGTAAGAGGAGATGCTCACATACTCATACAAGCCTTTCCCAATGTAGATGATTCTTACAAAGAAGCAGTTGACTTGTTGAAGGTCACTTATGGTAATATAGAACAAAGTAGGTTGGATCTAGTGAATAGCATTGTTAATTTAAAATCTCGAGATCACACTTACAAAGGTTTACAGCAGTTTAGAGTTAAACTGGAGAGCACTCTCAAAACTTTAAGTAATAAATATAATCTGAAGGAATCAGACTAGTTATTGAGTGCCATTGTACAGAATAAATTAAGCTGTAAAACACTTGAATGACTCTCGAACAAGTATCACAAAGATTATTTTGATCTGGAGGAAATATAACAAGGTCTACAAGAATTAATTGTTCAGTTGAAGACCAGCCAACCAACTCATTTTAAAGATGCAACACATAATAACTCTGAGGTATCTGTCAAGTTTCACAAAGGGAAAAATTATCCCAATGTTAATAATCAAAATTAATTTCCTAAAAAGAGTTGCATAGGTGCATATCAATAGCAGGAATCAGAAATAATGATTCTCCACAAGGTAAGAAGAATAAGTACCCTCCTAAGAGTAGCACAGTTAATAAGAAATCAGTCAAAGAAAAGAGAGATTGTCTCTTCTGCAAGGGTACTCATTTTTCTAAGAATTGCAATGGATACAATTCATGGAATGATAAAGTTGAAAGATTGGAGGAACTTGGCAGATGTATCAGATGTCTAGGTAATCACAGTGTAAAGGATTGTCATGCCAAATTAAACAACTGTTATCAATGTCACAAAGGAAGGCACCATATAGTCATGTGTAAGGGTCTATATGTTAATGTTGATAATAATGATAATGTTGACAATCCAGACACAACAGTGGCTAATGTAAAATTGTTGCTAATGTTAATAATGATGGTTTTGTTGAAGTAGCCTTATCTGTGTTACAGGTAAAAATTGATGATAAAAGGCATAAGTAAAAGAATGTAGCTGCATTATTAGACCAGGGATCCCAGCGTACTTTCATAAAGCGTAAATGTCTTGATGGTATGAAAGTACAGATGGGAGATCCTACAACTCTAAAATTATCTGGTTTTCTCTCAGATAAAAAGGGCTCAATTGTATGACAGTGTTTATGTAACTGTCAGGTTGAGCAATGAGAAAAAACGTGTTAATGCAGTAATTGTAGATAGACTTCCAGAGAAAATATCTACAATAGTGCTTAGTAAAGCTACAGAAAGACTTTCACATGATGTAAATTTAGCACCTTCTGGTGTAAATGATGATTCTGTAGGGCCAATAAATATTTTGATAGGTAGTGACTATTATGCCTCCTTTGTAAAGGGTATGGTAAAGAAATGTGGTGTCACTCTTTTAAAGACTGCAGGAGGCCATGTAATGTATGGTGGGATTCCTCGTAATAATAATGCATGACTAGAGGAAACTATAAATACTATAACTGTGTGTCTTACTCATGAAATCGTGCCCCAATATAATTCTTCCATAGAGGATGGTGTTGAGCCAGTGCATAAATTGTGGGAATTAGACAGCATTGGAATAAATGTAAATGAAGAAAGTCCAGACGATTCTTTTGCTCAGGAACAATACCTGAGAGATGTAAAATTTGAATCTGGACAATACTGGGTACGACATCCGTGGAGACTAAACCATCCAGAATTGTCCACTAATTACAGAATGGCATATGGACAATTAAAGGCTCAGCTCCGCAAACTGAGTAAGACACCAGATTTGTTGACTGCCTATAATGATATAATTACTGAACACTTAATTAATAAATTTATAGAAGAGGTACCTCCTGAGCAAGCCAAAATTTATGGCCACTATTTGCCACATCACGGAGTGAAGAAGGATTCTAAGACCACTCCTCTGAGGACTGTGTTTAATTGTAGTGCCAGGAGTAACAAAAGTGCACCTAGGTTAAAGGACTGTTTGATGACAGGTCCGTCGTTGACGGAAAAATTAGGAGATATCTTATTAAATTTCAGGATGAAGAATTATGCCTTTACGGCTGACATAAGTAAAGCTTTCCTAAGAGTGGGTTTACAAGAGGCTGACCGGGATTGTACTCGCTTCTTATGGCCTGAGAATCCTAATGACCCACTTAGCCCTCTGAAAACCTTTCGCTTTAGAAGTGTATTATTTGTTGCTACATCCAGTCCGTTCCTACTTCAAGCGACGACAAATGCACACCTTAAACGTATAGGAAGTCCATTGAGTAAAGTAATGAGCAAACAATTTTATGTGGACAATTTCCTGGGTGTGACATCAACTGAAGAGGAACTGTTAATGACTTATGGAGAGGCTAATAAAATAATGCAAAGTGCAAATATGCCTCTGAGGGAATGGAATAGTAATTCTTCCAAATTAAAGGATAAAATAAGTAAATATTACCCTGGAGATAAAGTGTCAAAATGTAGTAATGTATTGGGATTAACTTGGGATACTGAGAGAGATTAGATAATGTTAAAACCTAATAATTACAGTATGCCCAGTAAATTAACTATGAGAGTTTTGCTTGCTGAAGTTTCCAAATGTTTTGATCCACTAGGCTTAGTGTCACCCCTTACTATAAGAGGGAAATTAATAATACAAGAAGCATGGAAACTTAAATGTGCTTGGGATGAAACTCTGCCTGAGGAATTCATTAACAGGTGGGATGAATTAATTGGCGATTATGAAAAAATTCCAATGTTGGAGTTCCCACGCCAGGTGGCTTCAGAATTGGCGTATGGAGCAGTTGCTTACCTTCAATGTAATAGTGTTATTTCTCTTGTTATGCCTAAGGCTAAAGTGTCTTCAATTAAATCACGTACCTTAACTCATTTGGAATTAACAGCTATTTATGTAGGTGTCAAATTAGCTAATTATATAAGAAATATGTTGCATGAGATAAATATTAACTACACTGTAATTTGTCTGATAATGAGGTATCCTTACAATGGATTTGTAATGGAAACAGTAAAATTGTGTACGTACAAAACAGAGTCGCTGAAATTAATCAGATGCAAGAGAAGTATAATAGTTTGGGTCAGCATGTGTTAACATTTAATCATATACCTGGTGAGGAGAATCCAGCTGATTTCTTGTCTCAAGGTTTACCTTATGCTAAATTTGTAAATGCTGTATCATGGTTTAAAGGACCGAGCTGGTTGGTAAATAAAGCTAATTGGCCTGTATATTGCTCCTGTTGAAATTACTGTGACCACCACTCCAATAGTTTGTCCTTCCTTAGCCATTGATATAAATAGGTATTCTTCTTTACCCAAACTAATCAATGTAACTAAGCTGGTGTTTAAATTTCTTAACAAGATGAATGTCTCGTATAAGTTTTCTCATCCTCTTGAACATTGGATAACGAGGGTACAGGAAGAAATCTATGGAAATGAGAGTAAATTGATGATAGAAAGTAAAATTGTGAAAGGTTCCATAATAGAGAAATTTGGGCTGTATTTAGAGAACAATGTAATGCATGGTGGGGTACAAGATACCTTAAATTGCATTAGGGAAACTTTCTGGATTCCACAAGGACGGTAAAGTGTAAAAAGGGTGATTAAATCTTGTGTAATATGTCGTCGTGTGGATGCCAGATCCTATATGTACCCAGGTCCCACACCATTGCCAAAGGAGCATGTACAATTAGTGAAACCATTTGATGTAACAGATGTTGACTATAATGGTCAAGTCATTTTAATGGGTACTTCAGATGGTGTTCCACTGGAAGTGTATGTATGCTTGTTCACTTGTACTGCTACTAGGGCAGTTCATTTAGAAGTGGCTCAGGACTTGTCTGCAGAACAGTTTATACAGCTGTTTCGAAAATTTTCAGCTAGGAGATCCTGTCAGAGATTGATGATTTCGGATAATGCCACAAATTTTGTAGCAGGTGCTCAACACTTGATAGAATTAAATAATAGTAATGATGTTCAATCTCTGTTAAACCAGCGAGGGTGTACCTGGAAATTTATTACTCCTAGAGCCCCTTGGCAGGGGGGGGCTGTACAAAAGACTGATAGGCACAGTGAAGAGGTGTCTCTGTAAAGTACTACACCGGAAGATAATTAATTTGGAAGAATTCTGTGCAGTGTTAGTGGAGGCGGAGAATCATATAAATAATAAGCCTCTCTCGTACATGAGTGATACACCTGATGCAGATGTATTAACACCTTCTCACCTAATATGTGGAAGGAAATTGGAAGCTGCCCCTGTCTATAGAAATAATCCTGAAGAAAGTAATGAAGATTACAATGATGCGGCAGTGTTGTGTGATAAATTTAAAACGTTAAATAAAGTAATTGATCATTGGTCTAATGTGTGGCATAAGGAATATCTTCTTACACTACTTGAACACTTTTATGGTGCGACAGAGGCAGTAAATCGACAGAACATTCAACCAGGTGACATTGTGTTAATTGATACTGAACAACATCGAACATTGTGGCCTCTGGGCAAAGTATTGACATTGTACCCAGATGCACAAGGCGTTGTCCATTGTCAAAGTGTTGTGTTGTGGCCAAGAAAGTTTATGCACAGTAAACTGATTCCCTTGGAATTAAATGACATTCAATCAAATGTAAATGAAAATCTAAGGGAAAGTGACACTAGTGATACGGAAGGTAACGCTGACCAAGTGATGCAGGAAGATGAAATCGTAGTAAGACCTACTAGGAGAACAGCCACTAAAGCCAGAACTGGCTGAAATCGTCTCCTAAAGGAAGGAGTAATTTGAGTCGTTTAGCAACGAACTCCGCCCGGCATCAGTGTGGAAAATATATAGTATATTTTCCGGAAATAGTGTATTTGTATGTAAATTAATAAAGTGTATTTAATAAAAATTATATTATAAAAAATGGGAAGCTCAGCACCTGTGCTGACAAGCAGGAAGACTCGCCATTGTGTTTTTGAATGAGCCAAGAAAACGTTAGTGAAAGTAAGAAAAATTTTCGCCACTCTAGAGGTTATATTGGGCTTACACCTCTCAAATAGGAGCCGAAATTGTTGGATGTGCATTTCTGCATAATTTGAGCATTAAATCGATGTACAGGATAGCTCCAGGAACCTCAGATAAGCTATCTAAATTATGTTTGTAATTCTGGCCAGTATTATCATCATAAATTTAGTTAGAGGGAGGTTTTTGAGTATTATACACAGTAATCTCCAGACTAATTGGTGAGTGTTATGATTATAAATTCTCCTTCTGTCATATAAATGTGTATATGTAATCATTAATTTTAATATACAGTCCTCAAAAATTATAATAATTTTACCAGAATTCCTGGTGTGTATGCACATTTCATTTGCAATTAATATAGGTCTAGAGCAACTTATGGAGAGATAGATGGTAGGTATCGAAGGGGGATATTTTTGCGACCTAGGTGTCCTAAAAATTTCTGCTTGTCTCTGTAACTTTGATAAATAATAATTATCTTCGTTACCATTTACTTGCATGTATGTAATGAGACTCATCCAGGTAAATGTAATTTTCCACAAGATTGATTGTCTCTTATTTAAACTACTCACTTGCAAAGAAGGGAGAGTATGGGCTTGCCGTGCGGAGTAAAAAAAAAAATCTAAAAAATACAATAATTGAGTTATTGTTACCAAAAAATAGCTGAACTTTCTGGCTACACTCTGGTATAATTATTATACTTGTACAATGTTTCTAAAAGGAATTACATTCATTTATAACATGCATGGTGACAGCGCCCAGCCTAACAAGCGCTGACGCCACATTTTTTTTCCCTGTGTTATTTTTATCGTTTTCTTATAACTTCATGTCTAATATAATACAAAGTCACCGTCTGAGATTATGCCAGAGCGGGCAGAGCTAATATGGTCCAGGAACCAATCAGGAACCTCCCCTGGGAAGAGTCCCCAAAATGGCCGACACCTCCAGCCAACAAAATATTACATACTCACACTAATATCAACTATAGGGCTTATTTACCTATCACAATTGATCTAATATGACATAATGCAATATAATAATAGCATAGACACATAAAAAGTACACCAGAAAAAATAATATATAGCTATATTACCCCTGAAAGTAAAAAGACCCATTCTCTCGTCGTTGATGAGAGAAAACGTAGATTTACAATGGTTAACTGTAATAAACACTCGTAGGTCACGCTGAAAGTGTAAAAGAAAGCTAATTTTACGGGGGAAAAAAAATTTCCCGGGCACCTGGGGTGCCGCGCCCTTCGGCATATTTCTCGAAAGTAAGTTATTTACCTTTTTAGGGGGATTTTATCCTTATTTATGATTGAATTTACTTGATTTTCACAACAAATATAGAAGAATGATTTACAAGCTCAAATGTACCATTCTGAAGTATCCCAAATATTTTCAGATTTTTGTGGCCAACAAGACCGAGATCTTCCAAAATGTCAAAAAAGTTCTGAAACTTTTTTTTTTTTAGCATGAAGATAAGGTTTATTTTAGAATTGGTACATTTACTTTGATGGAATTAGAAGTGTTCTATCAGCAGCAAGTGTCAAAACCACTTTTCCAAGTACCACTGAGTACAGGCTCGCTGCCAAATGTAATTGTTCGTAAATTTTACATATTTCATTTCTTTTTTGGCGACTAAAATGCCGGGAGCGATGGGCTAGTAACCCCTTCTCCTGTAGACATTTACTAAAAATGAGAAGAAGAAAAACTTTATAAAACTGGGATGCTTGAACGTGCGTGGATGTAGTGCGGATGACAAGAAACAGATGATTGCTGATGTTATGAATGAAAAGAAGTTGGATGTCCTGGCCCTAAGCGAAACAAAGCTGAAGGGGGTAGGGAATTTCGGAGGGGGGAAATAAATGGGATTAAATCTGGAGTATCTGAGAGAGTTAGAGCTAAGGGGTAGCAGTAATATTGAAGGATCAGTTATGGAAGGAGAAAAGAGAATATGAATGTGTAAATTCAAGGATTATGTTTACCTGGAGTTTACCTGGAGAGAGTTCCGGGGGTCAACGCCCCCGCGGCCCGGTCTGTGGCCAGGCCTCCTGGTGGATCAGAGCCTGATCAACCAGGCTGTTGCTGCTGGCTGCACGCAAACCAACGTACGAGCCACAGCCCGGCTGGTCAGGAACCGACTTTAGGTGCTTGTCCAGTGCCAACTTGAAGACTGCCAGGGGTCTGTTGGTAATCCCTCTTATGTATGCTGGGAGGCAGTTGAACAGTCTCGGGCCCCTGACACTTATTGTATGGTCTCTTAACGTGCTAGTGACACCCCTGCTTTTCATTGGGGGGATGTTGCATCATCTGCCAAGTCTTTTGCTTTCGTAGTGTGTGATTTTCGTGTGCAAGTTCGGTACTAGTCCCTCTAGGATTTTCCAGGTGTATATAATCATGTATCTCTCCCGCCTGCGTTCCAGGGAATACAGTTTTAGGAACCTCAAGCGCTCCCAGTAATTGAGGTGTTTTATCTCCGTTATGCGCGCCGTGAAGGTTCTCTGTACATTTTCTAGGTCAGCAATTTCACCTGCCTTGAAAGGTGCTGTTAGTGTGCAGCAATATTCCAGCCTAGATAGAACAAGTGACCTGAAGAGTGTCATCATGGGCTTGGCCTCCCTAGTTTTGAAGGTTCTCATTATCCATCCTGTCATTTTTCTAGCAGATGCGATTGATACAATGTTATGGTCCTTGAAGGTGAGATCCTCCGACATGATCACTCCCAGGTCTTTGACGTTGGTGTTTCGCTCTATTTTGTGGCCAGAATTTGTTTTGTACTCGGATGAAGATTTAATTTCCTCGTGTTTACCATATCTGAGTAATTGAAATTTCTCATCGTTGAACTTCATATTGTTTTCTGCAGCCCACTGAAAGATTCGGTTGATATCCGCCTGGAGCGTTGCAGTGTCTGCAATGGAAGACACTGTCATGCAGATTCGGGTGTCATCTGCAAAGGAAGACACGGTGCTGTGGCTGACATCCTTGTCTATGTCGGATATGAGGATGAGGAACAAGATGGGATTTTTTTTCCGGCATTAGTATCTGTATCTGTTGGTTAGGAGTGGAGGTCATCGACTGTGGTTCCACTCCAGGAATGACTGGATTTGGTGTACGATTTCTGCCATTTCCTGCCAGTTTTTTTCCCTTCCTGGCACTAAAAAACCTCTCCTTCTTGAGTGGCTGTGGCTACCCAGGTTTTCCCATGGCCTGGATGTTTTGTATCTTTTTGTACCCTTTAGATGGTGTGCCTGGCAATTTAAGTTATAGCACAGTTTTTCCTGTACTGAAGAGGTACACATTTCAGGGGGAAAAAGCTTACAGGAAGGGAGTTTGCATTTTTCTGTTGTCATGTGGGCATGACATTTTCTAGGGTGGTCATAGTTGCATGTCCCTTCTGTTTTTCCAGATTTCCCATGTCTGCAGATTCCAAGTGCATAGTATGTGCACAGGCTTGATTTCCATTTGCCTTGGGTTTCTGTGACTGTATTCCCTGTTGGTGCATGTTTACCTGTCTTATTCCTATCCTCCCTTGCACCAACAATGGAGCTCCCACCAGTTGCTTTTGGTAATATATCCTCACTATTGCTAGTGGAGTCCTCTTGTTTGCTATTTCTTGTGGTATTTCTAGTTTGCAATATTGGTTTTATCTTATCTTTGACTACACTTGTTTCCCCACAACGGCTCCTGTCCCCTATGAGGTCATTTATATGTATTCCTTCCTGCGTACTCTGCCTTGTGGAACAGAGCTTTTCACCGTAGCTGCCTCGGACTTTACTCTGTTGACGACTACTCTCTGTGTTC
Source organism: Cherax quadricarinatus (assembly GCF_038502225.1). Lineage (NCBI taxonomy): Eukaryota > Metazoa > Arthropoda > Malacostraca > Decapoda > Parastacidae > Cherax > Cherax quadricarinatus. The sequence goes on from NW_027195393.1 coordinate 48,213, forward strand.
TGTTAGTGAGGAAATTATAGATCTATCGACCGACTTTTCCTGTTATTCCTTTAGCACGCATTTTGTGAGCTATTACGCCATGGTCACACTTGTCGAAGGCTATCGCAAAGTCTGTATATATTACATCTGCATTCTTTTTATTTTCTAGTGCATTTAGGACCTTGTCGTAGTGATCCAATAGTTGAGACAGACAGGAGCGACCTGTTCTAAACCCATGTTGCCCTGGGTTGTGTAACTGATGGGTTTCTAGATGGGTGGTGATCTTGCTTCTTAGGACCCTTTCAAAGATTTTTATGATATAGGATGTTAGTGCTATCGGTCTGTAGTTCTTTGCTGTTGCTTTACTGCCCCCTTTGTGGAGTGGGGCTATGTCTGTTGTTTTTAGTAACTGTGGGACGACCCCCGTGTCCATGCTCCCTCTCCATAGGATGGAAAAGGCTCGTGATAGGGGCTTCTTGCAGTTCTTGATGAACACGGAGTTCCATGAGTCTGGCCCTGGGGCAGAGTGCATGGGCATGTCATTTATCGCCTGTTCGAAGTCATTTGGCGTCAGATAACATCGGATAGGCTTGTGTTAACCAAATTTTGTGGCTCTCTCATAAAAAATTCATTTTGATCTTCGACTCTCAGTCTGGTTAGCGGCTTGCTAAAAACTGAGTCATTTTGGGACTTGAGTAGCTCACTCATTTCCTTGCTGTCATCTGTGTAGGACCTATCTTGTTTAAGTAGGGGCCCAATACTGGACGTTGTTCTCGACTTTGATTTGGCATAGGAGAAGAAATACTTTGGGTTTCTTTCGATTTCATTTATGGCTTTTAGTTCTTCCCGCGATTCCTGACTCCTATAAGATTCCTTTAGCTTGAGTTCGATGCTTGCTATTTCTCTGACCAGTGTCTCCCTACGCATTTCAGATATATTGACCTCTTTTAGCCGCTCTGTTATTCTTTTCCGTCGCCTGTAAAGGGAGCGCCTGTCTCTTTCTATTTTACATCTACTCCTCCTTTTTCTTAGAGGAATAAGCCTTGTGCATACATCGAGTGCCACCAAGTTAATCTGTTCTAGGCATAAGTTGGATTCTGTGTTGCTTAGTATATCTTCCCAGCTTATATCGGTTAGGACTTGGTTTACTTGGTCCCACTTTTTGTTTTTGTTATTGAAGTTGATTTTGGTGAATGCTCCCTCGTGACTAGTCTCATTATGTCAGTCTGGGGCTCCAAGCATACATGTCTGAACCTCAGTTACGTTGTGATCTGAGTATATTGTTTTTGATATGGTGACATTTCTTATCAGATCATCATTGTTAGTGGAGATGAGGTCTAGTGTATTCTCCAGTCTAGTAGGCTCTATTATTTGCTGGTTTAAGTTGAATTTTGTGCAGAGATTTAAAAGCTCGTGTGAGTGTGAGTTTTCATCAGAGCTGCCTTCTGGTGTTATTACTGCAACAATATTATTTGCTATATTCCTCCATTTTAGGTGCCTTAAGTTGAAATCCCCCAGGAGCAAGATGTTGGATGCAGGAGCTGGAAGATCTTCCAGACAGTGGTCAATTTTTAACAGCTGTTCCTGGAATTGCTGGGATGTTGCATCCGGAGACTTGTAGACTACCACAATGACTAGGTTTTGGTTCTCGACCTTTACTGCTAAAACTTCCACTACATCATTTGAGGCATTTAGCAGTTCTGTGCAAACAAGTGACTCTGCAATGTACAGGCCAACCCCTCCCCCCCCTTTTGCCTGTTCACTCTGTCACATCTGTATAGGTTGTAACTTGGGATCCATATTTCGTTGTCCAAGTGATCCTTTATGTGGGTCTCAGTGAAAGCCGCTAACATTGCCTTTGCCTCTGCAAGCAGTCCACGGATGAAAGGTATTTTGTTGTTTGTTGCTAGCTTTAGACCCTGTATATTTGCAAAGAAGAATGTCATCGGACTGGTGGTATTGTTGGTACTGGGGGGGGGATTTTTTTTCCGGCATTAGTATCAGTATCTGTTGGTTTGGAGTGGAGGCCATCGACTGTGGTTCCACTCCAGGAATGACTGGATTTGGTGTACGATTTCTGCCATTTCCTGCCAGTTTTTTTTCCTTCCTGGCACTAAAAAACCTCTCCCTCTTGAGTGGCTGTGGCTACCCAGGTTTTCCCATGGCCTGGATGTTTTGTATCTTTTTGTACCCTTTAGATGGTGTGCCTGGCAATTTAAGTTATAGCACAGTCTTTCCTGTACTGAAGAGGTACACATTTCAGGGTGAAAAAGCTTACAGGAAGGGAGTTTGCATTTTCCTGTTGTCATATAGGCATGGCATTTTCTAGGGTGGTCATAGTTACATGTCCCGTCTGTTTTTCCAGATTTCCCATGTCTGCAGATACCAAGTGCATAGTATGTGCACAGGCTTGGTTTCCGTTTGCCTTGGATTTCTGTGACTGTATTCCCTGTTGGTGCATGTTTCCCTGTCTTATTCCTATCCTCCCTAGCACCAACAATGGAGCTCCCACCAGTTGTTTTTGGTAATATATCCTCACTATTGCTAGTGGAGTCCTCTTGTTTGCTATTTCCTGTGGTATTTCTAGTTTGCAATATTGGTTTTATCTTATCTTTGACTACACTTGTTTCCCCACTACGGCTCCTGTCCCCTATGAGGTCATTTATATGTATTCCTTCCTGCGTATAATTCCCGACTACCTGGACAAAATCTTCAGCTTCACCATTACTGTCTTCCAGGGCAGCACCTCCAGCTTCACCATTACTGTCTCCCAGGACAGCACCTCCAGCTTCACCATTACTGTCTCCCAGGACAGCACCTCCAGCTTCACCATTACTGTCTCCCAGGACAGCACCTCCAGCTTCACCATTACTATCTCCCAGGACAGCACTATCAGCCCCACATTTACTGACTACCAGGATATCACCTCCAGCCTTACAGTTTCTGACTACATGGCCAGTATCAAGGGCAGTACCATTCAGCCCAGACTTTTTATGTTCCCATCTGTTGTAGAAAGCTTCCAGGTTGTCTTTGAAAGCAGCTTTGATGTTATCCTCTTTTAATACCCTTGTGATTTTAGTCCACAGATTTTCCTCATTTGGGCATACCCAAAAACACTTCCCCGTTTTAATACTGCTTGTAGCTAGTTCTTGGATATCTGCACAAGGGGCGTGACACCAATTTCCACAAAAATGACAATTTATCCATGTGGAAGCCCGTTTGTTTGATTGGCTGCAGACTATACAGAGCTTCATAATGATTTGAATGGTTGATTTACTGTAATTCTACTAGCAACTTCTTGAATACTCTATTAATAACCTCCTTAAATGAAGCTCTAGCTATTTGTATTTCTATTTCTAACTGTACGTGTATATTGGACAGCTTACCGGAGTACGTTCCTGATTTATATTTATTGTTTGTGTTTGATAAGGGCGCCTAAAACCCCATCCGTTTACAGCCTGCTTTATTGTCCAACGAAACCGTTTGTAACCAGTCAAGGGTTCGGACCATCAAGGGTTCGGACCAGTCGAGGGTTCGGTCCAGTCGATCTGATCTGATCAGTGGGTCACTTATTTAAAACATACTAGTCGGTGATTTGGGCTAACACATGAAGGATCTACTTGATATTATCTACCCGAGTAATATGTGATTTGATTGATACAAAAGTATAACTTGCGTGTTGAAGAGCCGGTGATTTCTGGCAGCTCCTACAGTGACGAACGGTCGAGCCTCAACCCTTGTTTATCAATCGCTGTATCTAGCTTTTCTAGTTTTTTTTCGTCTCCACCACAATAAATGCTATATTATCACTATAGTTGACTGGTGGAAATTTTGGAGGAAGGACGCTTTTTCTGTAGTAATAATTGCTTCTCGTTGTGTATATTGCGACCGCTGGTAACTACAGGTTATATGAAATTCACAGTATACGTCTGGTATTTCAAGAAAAAAGAAACTAATGAAAGTCACTCCACTCCACTAAGTACCATTATAATACTGGTTAGTTGCTACTACAACACTGTATTCTGCTATTCACTGGTATCACTAGATTATATGCGAGGTACACTAGCAGGCCAGGAAGATTATTAAAACAGCTGACCACTGTGGTAAGTTTCTGGCGACTTCTGGCACCTGCCTCTATAGGCTTATCACTTCATTTACAAATTCACCTGTTTTCAAATGACACTTTAGCCTTTGTCATCTATATACTAGGGAGCCACTGTAGTATACACTATACACTATGTATACACAATGTTATAAGGGAGACTTTCTTTCCTCTGACAAAGAAAAGTTCTATTATTATTATTTTGCACACGGCACACAGGCCTATGATTCCCCTCTGGCAGTAAAACTCTGCTAGGTAGTGCACACTTATTCTCCTTTTTTGACTCAGAATATAATATTTATGTGGATTAAAGTAAAGGTTGGATGCGAAAAGTGGGTCATAATAAGCGTGTATGCACCTGGAGAAGAGAGGAATGTAGAGGAGAGAGAGAGAGAGATTTTGAGAGATGTTAAGTGAATGAATAGGAACCTTTGAACCAAGTGAGAGAGTAATTGTGGTAGGGGACCTGAATGCTAAAGTAGGAAAAACTTTTAGAGAGGGTGTGGTAAGTAAGTTTGGGATTCCAGGTGTAAACGATAATGGGATCCCTTTGATTGAACTTTATATTGAAAGGGGTTTAATTATAGGTAATACATATTTTAAAAAAAAGAGGATAAATAAGTATACAAGATATGATGTACGGCGAAATGACAGTAGTTTGTTGGATTATGTATTGGTAGATAAAAGACTGTTGAGTAGACTTCAGGATGTACATGTTTATAGAGGGGCCACAGATATATCAGATCACTTTTTCGTTGAAGCTACACTGAGAGTAAAAGGTAGATGGGATACAAGGAGAATAGAAGCATCAGGGAAGAGAGAGATAAAGGTTTATAAACTAAAAGAGGAGGCAGTTAGGGTAAGAATTAAACAGCTATTGGAGGATAGATGTGCTAATGAGAGCATAGGCAATGGGGTCGAAGAGGTATGGGGTAGGTTTAAAAATGTAGTGTTAGAGTGTTCAGCAGAAGTTTGTGGTTACAGGAAAGTGGGTGCGGGAGGGAAGGGAGCGATTGGTGGAATGATGATGTAAAGAGAGTAGTAAGGGAGAAAAAGTTAGCATATGAGAAGTTTTTACAAAGTAGAAGTGATGCAAGGAGGGAAGAGTATATGGAGAAAAAGAGAGAGGTTAAGAGAGTGGTGAAGCAATGTAAAAAGACAGCAAATGAGAGAGTGGGTGAGATGTTATCAACAAATTTTGTTGAAAATAAGAAAAAGTTTTGGAGTGAGTTTAACAAGTTAAGGAAGCCTAGAGAACAAATGGATTTGTCAGTTAAAAATAGGAGAGGAGAGTTATTAAATGGAGAGTTAGAGATATTGGGAAGATGGAGGGAATATTTTGAGGAATTGTTAAACGTTGATGAAGATAGGGAAGCTGTGATTTCGTGTATAGGGCAAGGAGGAATAACATCTTGTAGGAGTGAGGAAGAGCCAGTTGTGAGTGTGGGGGAAGTTCAAGAGGCAGTAGGTAAAATGAAAGGGGGTAAGGCAGCCGGGATTGATGGGATAAAGATAGAAATGTTAAAAGCAGGTGGGGATATAGTTTTGTAGTCGTTGGTGCAATTATTTAATAAATGTATGGAAGAGGGTAAGGTACCTAGGGATTGGCAGAGAGCATGCATAGTTCCTTTGTATAAAGGCAAAGGGGACAAAAGAGAGTGGATCGGGGATCGGGGTGACCCTTGCTATTTTGAGTACTGTAGGGAAGGTGGAGGATTCAATGGATTTGTTAAAGAGTGTTGCAATGATTGGTGATAGCACTTGTGACACTTTTTTGTATATAAAGGGTGGTAAGGTATTTAAATCTCCTGCCTTGTTTTTTAGTGCGTTGATAATAAGGGAGACTTCGTATGGGTTAGTCGGAGCTAGGAACAGTGTGTTCGGGTAGTTGCCGGTGAGGTAGTCATTTGGTGGGGTATCTGAGCTTGGGATTTTATTGGCAAGGTTTTGTCCTATAGTGGAGAAGAAATCATTGAGTCTGTTTGCTGTTTCTGTTGGTGGGAGTTGGGGTTCATTTGATTTTGCTAATTTTATTTCGCTATTTCGTGATATCTTTTTTGTTCCCAGAATTTCTGATAGGGTTTTCCAGGTCTTTTTTATATCACCTCGTAAGTTGGATAATCTGTTCTCGTAATACAATTTTTTTGCCCTTCTTATCAGGCTGGTTAGGATTGACGAGTAACGTTTTGTTTGGTCTCTGGTTATGTGACCCATTCTGTACTGTTTTTCATATTGGTGTTTTGTATTTATGGATTTGAGAATGCTGGGTGTTAGCCAGGGACTGTTCAGTCTCTTTGCTGTCATCTGTTTAGTTTTTCTAGGGCAGTGCTTGTTATAGAGGTATTGGGTTTTTTTTAGAAAATTATTAATACATTCGTCAATATCTGTATAGGTTTCAAGCTCAGTGTGCCAATCAATGTTTGCTATTGCTGTTGTGAAGTTATTAATGGCTGCCTCATTGTGAAGTCTGAAGGTGACTTTAGTAGTGTCTTGGGGTAGTTTACCAAGAGTTGTTATGAGGAAAGTAGGGTAGTGGTCTGTGGTATTATCTGTAATTATGCCTGATTTTAAAGGGGATATGGTGTTGGTCCAGATGTGGTCAAGTAGGGAAACACTAGTCTCTGTAACTCTTGTAGGTTTTGTTACTGTTGGTAGTAACATACAGTTACTCATTGTGTTTGTGAATTCAGTAACGTGTGGGTCCTGGTCTTGCAGGAGATTTATATTGAAGTCACCTGAGAGTAGTAAGTGATCTTTGTTCATGCGTGCATCAGTTATCATACTTCCTAGATTTTGACTAAATTGGCTAATGTTTGACTGTGGAACTCTGTAGATGTTTATCAATGTGAGAGGTTTTTGTAGGTACTTGGATTTGAATTTAGCTATTATATATTCCCCATGTTCATCCCTTGTGCAAGTATTAGTGATACATTCTAGTTGGTCTGAGTAGTATATGGCTGTGCCACCCCCTTGTTGGTCTGGCCTACAGTTGTGTATGGCTGTGTAACCAGGAATGGCATAGACATCTGTACTATCAGGCTTTAGCCAGGTTTCAGTTAGTGTAATGATGGACATATTGGCATGTAAGGAATTTAGTAATGCTATGAGGTCATCGTATGCTTGCTTAAAGATCTGATATTGTAGTTAAAGATAGTTATGTTGTTGTTGGCACTGAGAAGTGCCTTTGATTGTTCTGCAGTGTAGTAATTACAGTAACTGTTTGATTCATTTAAGTCATTAAATAAGAGGTTGGTATCAGGATCAATGCTTGTAATCATAAGATTTGTAGTGAATCTATAGTTTGAATAAAGTATAAAACAAAGTAAATAGTCTTAAGCTAAAAAATAGCACCTGGATTATTTAACAAATGTAAAATAATGAGCTAAGGGACTAATACAAATAAAGTGATGATCAAATAGTGGAGCTTGGGAATATGATAGTAGGTAGTACTATAAAGGTAATTTTTTAAAGTTAGAATTATAGTATAAAATTATAATATAAAAGGGACTAATATAGGTTGTGGTGAACAATAAAGTGGTAATCAAATAAATGAGCTTTGGAATATAATGGCAAAATTGTGAACTTATTCTACTTTAGCACCTAAGAATAGCACCTTGATTATTTTAACAATTGTGAATATATAAACTAGGATAGTTATATAAAGCTAAAATAAAGGAGAAAATATATAAGGGACTAAAATTAAGTAATGGTAAGCAAAGTTAAATGGACAGATGGTAGGAATTATAATATAAACTTATAATATTAAAATACAATTTGAAATGGTACTTGCAATTGCACTAGAGTCTGGTATAGGTTGTTGACAAGATCAAGATTATAACTAGATTTAAATTGACAAAATAAAATTCACAATTAAAGTACCAAAAGAATAATAGTAAAAAAATAACAATGATAGTAAGAGGGTAGACAGGTACACAGGTACAAGGGATAATATAAAGGTTGGGGTTGAATATAAAAACTTGAAAATTTGGCAACAAAATGTTATGGGAAGTATAAAATAATGTTTAATGTACAAAAGTAAAATTGACTGGTAGTAAATATGGTGTTTAATAAAATTTTAGTAAGTAATAATGATTACAAAAAAGTGAAAAAGTAATGTTTATTTCATTCAATATTGCACTGGTAGTTATACTTGAGGTTATATGGCAGTACAAGGTAATTAAGAGTAATCTAGGATAGTAAATGTGGTATTAAAACAGGTAAAGGTAATTAGACAAGTAATGGTTATTAAATGTCAAAAATGTTAAGAGTAAATTGAAATTTTAGTAAAAATGATATTTATTAATTATAGTAAGTAATATCAATTGATAGTATTTAAAAAAATATGAGGTAGTAATATGGACAGAGAAAGTATCAATTCAGCTAATGTTTAAGCGAACAATAGTAAATAAGAAAATCACATAAGGTGACTTATGCTTACTAGTAAAATCACAAAATGAGGTAGTTGATTATTTAATTACTAAGAGATTGTACAATGAAATTTGAACAATAATGGAGCAAAACGTACACTACACTACGTAGGCTTTTAAGTTGGACATTGTTTAGTTATTCTCTGTAAGATTAGTATCCCTGAGAAATCGTGATAGATCATTCTCGTTCGTGATTGTGTACAGTTGACCTACATTTGTTTTCCTAACTAGAATTTTCCCATCCCGTGTGAAGCATTGGTGTATTGTGTCATTATTCTCTCGCTTAAGTTTTCTGACTCTATACAGGAGGTTCTGACGTTTTTTGGTAAGACACTCGTTTATGTATACCTCTTTCTTTACTTTAATAGATGCAATAATTAAGTCTTTTTTCCTGTCATGTGAGTGGAATCTAAGCATAACACTTTTTCTACCATGGGATCCTAGTAACCTGGCTTCTTTTATTTCTGACTCTGGTACAATAACACTTGTTTGGTCCTTTATGATCTGCAGAGTAATTTCTTTACTGTTTGTTTGGTTCATATCACTGGGAAAAAGTGGACTGTTAACTATTACTGCGTCCGATAGTTTATCTTGTTCAGTTTTATCTTCTTGGAGAGCAAAGTAGTCACTGAACTGGTTATCTAAGTTGTTCTTCCATTCTTTTACTGCTTCTTCAACCTTTGTATTAAGAGATATTATTTGTTGGGTATGGCTATCTATGACTGTTTGGATGGTCTTGTCACAGTTAGTCATTCCTGGTGTTGATAACTTTTGTTCAAGACTGAGGATTTTGTTTTCGAGTTGTGTCATCCTGGTGTTTTGTTTTGTTAGCGTCTCTCGAAGATTCATATTTTCAATAACTAAGTTGGAGATGCATGACTTTAGGGTATCTGGATCGTTGGTCATACCTGAGAGACTACTTGGTAGGTTGAATCCGGGGAAGAGAGGGGAGAATGGGCTGGTGGCAGCCATGTTTGTTGTTATTGTTGTGGTGTGGCCTTGAGTGGTGGTGAGTGGGGTGGTTGCTGGGCCGGCGTCCTCCTGACTACACTTGTTGAATAGTTGATTTTTTGGTGTTTTCTTGTTGGCCTTGGTGCTGTTTCCTCTTAGATTGCGCCTCATAATACTACAGGAATTGTTGTAGTTAAGAAGAAGTTGTAGTATACAAAGCTTAGGGTTACGTTGTTCGGCTGGCAGCGGGGTGTTGCTTTCGGTTTGTTTGCAGTCTTCCTTTGATCTCTATTTTTTCGACTTGTAGGTTTCACTGTTGGTAATCTTTGGTCATTCTGGGTGCTACGTTGGGTAGTGCAGTTTTGCTTGTAACTAGGTCATCATAGGAGCATTGGTAGCTCTGGTAGTTGGAGAAAAGTACGGAGCTTGGAAGTCGCTGCTGCCGCTGCCGCTGCCGCTCCTTGATAATGTGAGTAGTCACGAAAGCGCTTGGAATTTCTCTATTCTTTCAGAGTGGTTGTTTTGCATATATATATATATATATATATATATATATATATATATATATATATATATATATATATATATATATATATATATATATATATATATATATATATATATATATATATATATATATATATATATATAGTAACAAGTCGGCCGTCTCCACTGAGAAAGAGTGACTCAAAAACAAAGAAAATCCCCAAAAAGAAAATACTTTCATCATAATTCAACACTTTCATCTCATTTACACATAATCACTGTTTTTGCAGAGGTGCCCAGAATGCAACAGTTTAGAAGCATAAACGCATAAAGATACACAACATGCCCTTCCAGACTGCCAATATCCCAAACCCCTCTTTTAAAGTGCAGGAATAGTACTTCCCATTTCCAGGACTCAAGTCCAGCTATATAAAAATAACCGGTTTCCTTGAATCCCTTCACTAAATATTACTCTGCTCACACTCCAACAGCTCGTCATGTCCCAAATACCATTCGTCTCCATTCACTCCTATCTAACACGCTCACGCACACTTGCTGGAAGTCCAAACCCCTCGCTCACAAAACCTCCTTTACCCCCTCCCTCCAACCTTTCCGAGGACGACCCCTATCCCGCCTTCCTTTCCCTACAGATTTATACGCTCTCCATGCCATTCTACTTTGATCCATTCTCTCTAAATGACCAAATCGCCTCAACAACCCTTCTTCAGCCCTCTGACTAATACTTTTATTAACTCCACACCTTCTCCTAATTTCCACACACTGAATTTTCTGCATAACATTCACACCACACATTGCCCTTAGACAGGACGTCTCCACTGCCTCCAACCGCCTCCTCGCTGCAGCATTTACAACCTAAGCTTCACAACCATATAAGAGTGTTGTACTACTATACTTTCATACATTCTCTTTTTTGCCTCCATAGATAACATTTTTTGTCTCCACATATACCTCAATGCACCACTCACCTTTTTTCCTTCATCAGTTCTATGATTAACCTCATCCTTCATAAATCCATCCGCTGACATGTCAACTCTCAAATATCTTAAAACATTCACTTCTTCCATACTCCTCCACCCCAATTTGATATCCAATTTTTCATTATCTAAATCATTTGATGTTCTCATCACCTTACTCTTTTCTATGTTCACTTTCAACTTTTTACCTTTACATACACTCCCAAACTCCTCTACTAACCTTTGCAATTTTTCTTTAGAATCTCTCCTAAGCACAGTATCATCAGCAAAAAGTAACTGTGTCAATTCCCCTTTTGTATTTGATTCCCCATAATTTAATCCCACCCCGCTCCTGAAAACCCTAGCATTTACTTCTTTTACAACCCATCTATAAATATATTAAACAACCATGGTGACATTACACATCCCTGTCTAAGACCTACTTTTACTGGGAAGTATTCTCCCTCTCTTCTACACACCGTAACCTGAGCTTCACTATCCTCTTAAAAACTCTTTACAGCATTTAGTAACTTACCACCTATTCCATATACCTGCAACATCTGCTACATTGCTCCCCTATCCACTCTATCACATGCCTTATCTAAATCCATAAATGCAATAAAAATTTCCCTACCTTTATTTAAATACTGTTCACATATATGCTTCAATGTAAACACTTGATTTACACATCCCTTACCCACTCTGAAACCTCCTTGCTCATCCGCGATCCTACATTCCGTCTTACCTCTAATTCTTTCAATAAAAACCCTACCGTACACTTTTCCTGGTATACTCAGTAAACTTATTCCTCTACAATTTTTAAAATCTCTTTTGTCCCCCTTCCCTTTATATAAAGGGACTATACATGCTCTCTGCCAATCCCTAGGTACCTTCCCCTTTTTCATACATTTATTAAACAAAAATGCTAACCACCCCATCACTGTATCCCCCCTGCTTTTAACATTTCTGTCATGATCCCGTCAGTTCCAGCTGCTTTACTCCCTTTCATTCTACGTAATGCCTCAAGCACCTCCCCCACACTCACATCCTGCTCTTCTTCACTCCTAAAAGATGGCATACTTCCCTGGCCAGTGCATGAAATTACCGCCTCTCTTTCTTCGTCGACATTTAAAAGTTCCTCAAAATATTCTTCCCATCTACCCAATACCTCCATCTCCCCATCTACTAACTCCCCTACTCTGTTTTTAACTGACGTATCCATTCGTTCCCTAGGCTTTCTTAACTTGTTTAACTAGATCCAAAAATTTTTCTTTTTTTCATTAAAATTTCTTGACAGTGCCTCTCCCACTCTATCATCTGCTCTCTTTTTTCACTCTCTCACCACTCTCTTCACCTTTCTTTTACCCTCCATGTACTCTACTCTTCGTATAACACTTCTGGTTTGTAAAACCTCTCATAAGCTGCCTTTTTCTCTTTTATCACGCCGTTTACTTCGTCATTCCACCAATCACTCATCTTTCCTCCTGCACCCACCCTCCTCTAGCCATAAACTTCTGCCCCACATTCTAATAATGCATTTTTAAAACTATTCCAACCCTCTTCAACCCCCCACTACTCATACTTGCACTATCCTACTACCTTTCTGCCAATAGTTGCTTATATCTCGCCCGAACTTCCTCCTCCCTTAGTTAATACACTTTCACCTTCCTCTTACTTGTTGTCATTTTCCTCTTGTCCCATCTACCTCTTTAACTGTAGCTACAACTAAATAATGATCCGTTATATCAGTTGCCCCTCTATAAACGTATACATCCTGGAGCCTACCCATCAACCTTTTATACACCAATACATAATCTAATAAACTACTTTCATTATGTGCTATATCATACCTTGTATATTCATTTATCCTCTTTTTCATAAAATATGTATTACTTATTACCAAACCTTTTTCTACACATAGCTCAATTAAAGGCTCCCCATTTTCATTTAGCCCTGGCGCCCGAAATTTACCTACTACTCCCTCCACAACATTTTTACCCACTTTAGCATTGAAATCCCCAACCACAAGTACTCTCACACTTAGTTCAAAACTCCCCACGCATTCACTCAACATTTTCCAAAATCTCTCTCTCTCTTCTCCAGGCGCATATACACTTTCTATAACCCACTTTTCACATCCAACCTTTATTTTACTCCACATAACCCTTGAATTAATACATTTATAGTCCCTATTTTCCTGCCATATCTTATCCTTCAACCTTATTGCTACTCCTTCTTTAGCTCTAACTCTATTTGAAACCCCTGACATAATCCCATTTATTCCTCTCCACTGAAACTCTCCCACCCCCTTCAGTTTTGTTTCACTTAAAGCCAGGACATCCAGCTTCTTCTCATTCATAACATCCACAATCATCTCTTATCATCCGCACAACACCCACACACATTCAGACATCCCATTTTGACAATTTTCTTCTTCTTATTCTTTTTTAGTAATTATTACAGAAAAAGGGGTTACTAGCCCATTGTTCCCGGCATTTTAGTTGACTTTTACAACACGTATGGCTTACGGAGGAAAGATTCTAATTCTACTTCCCAATGGATAGAAAAGGAAAAGTAATATAAAACGAGAACTATTAAGATAAAATCAAAGAAAACTCAGATGAGTGTACTTATATATATATATATATATATATATATATATATATATATATATATATATATATATATATATATATATATATATATGTATATACACATATATGCAAGGAATTCGCAAGAGCAGGCGAAATATACACAAACACTGATCTCTGGCTGAAGGAGACTCGAACCTACGAACCTTGGAACAAGGTACGCAGTGCTTTACCAATCTACCCACACTGGACCAATACCTTGGAGTCCAGGACCAATCTACCCACACTGGACCAAGGTATTGGTCCAGTGTGGGTAGATTGGTAAAGCACTGCGTACCTTGTTCCAAGGTTCGTAGGTTTGAGTCTCCTTCAGCCAGAGATCAGTGTTTGTATATATATATATATATATATATATATATATATATATATATATATATATATATATATATATATATATATATATATATATATATATATATATATATATATATATATATTTACATATATTTTTTTTTATTATCACACTGGCCGATTCCCACCTAGGCAGGGTGGCCCGAAAAAGAAAAACTTTCACCATCATTCACTCCATCACTGTCTTGCCAGAAGGGTGCTTTACACTACAGTTTTTAAACTGTATATATATATATATATATATATATATATATATATATATATATATATATATATATATATATATATATATATATATATATATATATTATATATATATATATATATATATATATATATATATATATATATATATATATATATATATATATATATATATATATATATATATATATATATATGTATATATATATATATATAGGCACATGTCAGGTGTGTGGAGAGTTTCGAGCACGCAACAGGGACGGCCGTATTGGTGCACACAATGGGTGTGCGGGATCACATATGCCCCCAGCAGAGAGCAGCCCACAGCCTCCACAGGCAGATGACAATTCCAATGGCAACCTCGTCACTTGCGATAACCTTCTGTTGGCATTCAAATCCACTGCTAGCAGTACACTATCCCACATCCCTAAAGCAGCTCGCCCATATGCAGCAGGGAAATTCACAGACCTTCTTAAGCGGGTGAATGGAGGTTCCACCAACTTAGAAGCCCGAGGCACCATCCAAGCATGGCGCAACCTTCTCTTGTTCGGCAATGTCTGTCTTGCAGTTCCTGAAAGACGAGGCAAACTGCTAACCACGTCAGTTATCAAGGCAGTGCGCAACTACCCAAGAACGGATAACTGTGTCCCTCTGCCCCATCATCGCAGGAATCAAAGAGGCAGACCCAAGAAAAGTCCTACTGAGAACGAGAAAATTTGCGCACAGGTTAGCAAAAAAATTGAGGAAGGTAACACAGTGGGAGCAATAAGAATAATTACAAGTGACGACACTGTAGCCCCCAAGGATGAGACCACGGCCCAAGCACTAAGAGACAAGCATCCAACCAGGGACACCACAGCCATCAACGACAACCCTGAGGAAGACCCTATCACTGAACAATTAATTTTGCCAGAATCGGAAGTCTATAAGGCGATCGTGTCATTTCCAGCAGGATCTGCAGGAGGTTACACTGGAATTCGACCTCAGCACCTCAAAGAGATGGTAAATCCAGTACTCGGTGAATCTGCATCAATTCTTCTCACCGAGTTAACAACTTTCGTCAACAATTGCCTGGCTGGGCGAATCCCAGAAGAAATTAAACCTTTCTTTTTTGGAGCCTCACTATGTGCTTTGAAGAAGAGGGATGGGGGAATCAGACCCATTGCAGTTGGAAACACTCTTCGCCGTCTCTTTGCCAAAGCAGCAGTGAGAAACATTCGCCTAGAAGCTGCCACTTTACTCCAGCCACACCAACTGGGCTTTGGGGTCTCTCAAGGCAGTGAAGCTGCAGCTCATGCGGCAAGGGCCTACATCAGGGACCTACCAGAAGACAAGGCCATAGTCAAACTTTATTTTAGAAATGCCTTTAATATGGTGAGGAGAGATGCTGTTTTGCCAGCTGTTCGGGTTCGGTTCCCCAGTCTCTTTCCCTTCATTTCAGCCTGCTACAGCAAACCCTCAATTCTTTTGTTTGGAGAACATGAAATTCAATCATCAGAGGGTGTTCAGCAGGGTGACCCACTTGCTCCACTTCTCTTCTGCTTGGCAGTAAGAGAACTAACTTCCAGCCTACGCAGTGAGCTCAATATCTGGTACCTGGATGACGGCACTCTGGCAGGTACTGAAGAGTCCCTCGTGGGGGACCTACAACTGGTGAAAACACAGGGAGAAGGCTTGGGACTCATCCTCAATCCATCTAAGTGTGAAATCATCACAGCGAACCAGGAAATAATCAATGCTGTGCGAAGAATCCTCCCGGAAATCTCAACGACAACTCCGTCCAACAGTAGCCTCTTGGGGGCACCGCTGGGTCACCAGGCCATCGATACTGTCCTCAGGGACAAATTGAATGACCTTATGAGAATGGAGGAGAGAATAAGCGATCTTGATGCCCATGATGCTCTGTATCTCCTCACAAGGTGTCTTACTATGCCAAGACTCACTTACTTCTTGAGGTGTGCACCCTCTTTTGACAACCCAACACTCGATGAATATGACGCACACCTGAGATCAACTTTTAAGAAGGCACTGAACCTGTCACTAGAGGATGAGCAATGGGATCAGGCAACCCTCCCAGTGCGACTGGGAGTTATAGGGGTGCGTAAAGCAACACATGTTGCTTTAGCTGCTTTTCTGTCTTCGTGTTTGGCTTCCAGTGCATTAGTCAAGAAGATAGTGCCCGAACGCTTGAGAGACTTGGTAGGAGCTCAAGACCCCAGGTTTACTGAAGCAGCAATTCGGTGGGACACCCTTACAGACTCCTTCAGTAGACCAGCTCCTCCCAAACAGCACAAACAGTCCCACTGGGACAAACCGATCATGGAAAAAATCGCCAACACAATGCTCTCCAATGCTTCAGGAAAGAACAAAGCTCGTCTCCTGGCAGTGAAGGCACCACACTCAGGAGATTTCCTGTTAGCTGTTCCCAATTCCTCCCTGGGCACCCGTCTTGACCCACAGGCCATTCGGATTGGTGTTGCTCTTCGCCTAGCCGCCCACATCCTCACCGAACATAGGTGTATTTGCGGCAGGGCGACAGCTGATCAATTCGGACTCCATGGTCTCGTGTGCCACACAGCAGATGGGAAGTATTCCAGACATGAGGAGATCAATGACATAATAAAGAGAAGCCTCGCCACAGCCCGTTGCCCAGCTCAACGGGAACCCCAAGTACAGAGGTATGATGGAAGTCAAAAGCGTCCTGATGGAGCCACTATGCTACCCTGGAAGGATGGAAAGCAGATTGCCTGGGACTACACCTGTGCTGCCACATTGGCAGACACCTACTTGCCATACTCTGTAGTGGAAGAGGGTGGAGCTGCCAGCCACAGGGAGACCCAGAAGATCCGAAAATATGAAGACCTTCCCCCTTGCTATAACTTCATTCCAATAGGGTCGGAGACCCTTGGAGCATGGGGCAAGTGTGCTCTAAAGTTCCTCAAAGAGCTGGGTGAAAAGCTCATCATAGAAACCAAGGACCACAGGGCGACCAGCTTCCTCTTTCAGAGACTCAGTGTTGCGATCCAGAGAGGAAATGCCTGCAGCATTCTGGGCACGCGGCCCACCGCAGGGGAGCTAGACGAAGTATTCGAGATGTAGCTCTGAGTTACCTATGTTGTTTTACTTTGTATCATATTTTTGTGAATGTTTTGTCAATGTATTTTGTCTTTAAATAAAATATATATACATAATATAGGGGGTGGTAGGAGAAAATTCTCAAACAGCTTCAGGGAGAATCTTGAGTTTTTCCTGAAGCAAGTTTATTCTTTTCTCTGAGGATGAGGGTCCCTATAACAGTTCTAGAGGTGGTACCTCCCTATATTCTATATATATATATATATATATATATATATATATATATATATATATATATATATATATATATATATATATATATATATATATTTATATATATATATATATATATATATATATATATATATATATATATATATATATATATAATATATATATATATATATATATATATATATATATATATATATATATATATATATATATATATATATATATATATATATATATATATATACGAAGAGAGAGAGAGGTATACCTGGAGGGTGTTCCGGGGGTCAACGCTCTCTCGGCCCGGTCCACGAGCAGACCTTGTGTTGGATCAGGGAGTGATTAACCAGGCTGTTGTTCCCGGCCACACCACAACATACCACGTGCTATAGTGAACAGAGTACCTAGAAAGTCACCTCCTCTACGGAAGACAGCTCCATGCACGTTATCTGTTCTAGCGAACACAAGAAGCACATAACCTATTCTAGTAAACACATTTGGAGTATTTCCTAGTATTGTTAAGGAGTAATCTGGTAATACTTATACTTATGGACTCCATTTTTTCCCCTTCCTTGGTAGTGTTTCTCCCTGACAGAGATGTCCTGCTGGAAACCTTCACCATCTTCATCGCTGATTTCCCTGCATTTGTAGGGAAATTCATCTAGGTGCGACTGGAAAAAAAATGTATACTTAAACACACATAGCGGTGCATTTGTTGACAGGGCAACGGGAAGTTTTCCACTTCCTCTCTCTAGTTGTCAGCTTTGTTATTTCCGAAAAATTTGCTTTGTAGCTAACCATAAAACATACCCATATTTTTCTCATCACCAATTAGGATACAGTCAATCTCCTCATCTCAAAGACGCTCACGAATCTGTGGACCAAGAAATTCACCCCCAAAGCTTTTTGCTTCAATGAGCCTCCAGGATTTACCACCGAGGCACTTTGATGCTACATCCGTTTTGACCATAACCTTTAACTTATAAGGATGGTAACAACATCCTGCTCGAGTCTTCAAGTGGAGGATATTAAGCATTTTTTCTTCAAGGGTTCATTAATTGTCAAGACGGCATAATCCTTTTTGATGTGATGAGACGTCCACACCCAAATATCCCATTCACACATAAAACAGCAATACTTAGTGTAGCCTAGACGCAGTCCAAGCAAAATAGCAGCGACTTCAAGTGGCCAAAAAGTTGCCACTGATGATTGTTGCAGCTTATGCAGCTGAAAATATACTATATGTTGCCATATGCTTCCTTAAACTAGGCTGCATAACCAGGTGGAATTGATGGCAATAAATTGCCAATACGCAACAAACAGCGTTAGATGTTGCTGATAGTGGATGACAGATGATGAAAGTCTCCACTCATCAAGAAGAGTGGATGACAGATGATGAAAGTCTCCACTCGTCAAGAAGAGTGGATGACAGATGAAGAAAGTCTCCACTCATCAAGAAGAGTGGATGACAGATGATGAAAGTCTCCACTCATCAAGATTATAAATAATACTTAGTGCTGCAAGCAGACCATTAATGTGGTTACAAGCTACAAGGTCATCTTCCATGATGAAGACTGGCATGGCATCTTTTTGACGTCCATGTTTAGAGTAGAATAGCTTACTGTAATATTGGAATATATGCTACCATACAACAGTATCAGAAAGTATTGAATTAACATAAGAATGAATCATACTGGAACCATCAGGGTCCTTGTATATAGCAGAGCTGACAGTGTAGTCACTCAACCACAGAGCTTACACTAGGATGACTACAACCAGCACAACTATGATTTAGTTTTATCAGAGGTACCAACTATGAAACTGCTGTCTCATCCGACAGCTCCTTGGCACATCTCATAACTCTTGAAGTCATACAGTCCATCAACCTATGGTAAGTTGTAATAAACGATTTTCACTGAATAAACGTGGAATAGACGGAGACTCAAACCATGATCATTGCATTCAGCAGACCTAGTGTTGTAACAATCAACGATTTTACAACCAGCACAACTGTGACATGATTGTATCAGCAGCACCAACTGTGACGTGGTAGACTATCAGCACCACCAACTGTGACGTGGTTGTATCAGCAGCACCAACTGTGACGTGGTTGTATCAGCAGCACCAACTCTGACGTGGTTGTATCAGCAGCCCCAACTGTGACATGGTTGTACCAGCAGCACCAACTGTGACCTACAGTCTCAGAAACCTTCATGGCACGCCTGTTGTCATGCGCCTCAAAAGTAAATAGTGTTGTGGGTTGACTAGAGAGTGACTGAGGTAGGAATGATACGTGGCCTCGCTCCAGCCACAGGCAAGCCTGGAATATGAATCTGAGAAAACCACGGAACGGGCGAGGTTTGAGCCTATGGCCAGTGCGTAAGCCACTAGGCCAGCTGATGTAAACGCTTACGGACTGGCGTAGAGCTTTACCACTCACTTGCCATGGATTCAAACTTCTCTCGTTCCATGGTTTGTTTGCAATCGTGTTTTTAAGATTTCGTGAGTTAATAAGAATGTGAGTCAGGTCAGAGGGGACACACCCCACCAGCCGAGTGTTACTCTGGTATAAATAAGTTATAAGTAAGTGGACTATAGATAATATTAACAGTACATTAACAATATTGACAATAGTCTATAAATCCAAGATAATTCGGATGGGGACATGAACTTGGTTCTTGTAGATAAGTAACAATGCTGTAACTACTCAAAAGAAGAGCTTACAATACATAGAAACAGTCAGCACTGTAACTGAAAGCGTACAGTGAGTTCTCTGCTATATACAGTGATCACAGTTCCACTCCCTAACCCAGTGGTTCCCAAACTTTTTCAGCTTGTTACCCAATTTAACATGCCACATAAAGCATGTTACCCCTTTCACAAAATGTTGTTATTATTGATATATATGGCTAAACGTGAACGTATACAGCCTCGCATACTCTGCTAATCCTAGCAAAACCATTGAAAACGTAAGAACCACACATACATTATATATAAAATTAATAATAGCTACAAATTCACAGTAACAGTGGGTAAATACTAACTATATACTGCACAGGGCAGTACACATACATACCAGCTTATGTCTACCTCGGCTGATGCTCACAGATAAACTGACAGTGTGAAATAGAGGCAGCCTCAGGAAGTGAGTGACGCGTACTGGACAGGTCGATCTGGGCTACTGAGTGACTTTTGTCCTGAAGCATACTTGTCAAAATACTTTTGGGTTTCCACACACTTAGCTATATATTTCTTCTTTTCTAATACTGTATATTAGTTTTTGATGTTTATTGTTATTTGGTTTAACTTTATTACTTACTTATAATAGGTTTACTTTACAACTTTATATACTAAGACAAAGTTAACAATAATCCTCATACCGGGTACCGCATTGTTTTCTTGATTTTCAGAATTCATAACTTTTTTTCTGTCACCCCTCCATTACCCCCCAAAAATGGTTAAATTACCCCCAGGGAGTAATTTACCCCCAGTTTGGGAACCACTGCCCTAACCATTCACATTAGTAATCACTGACAGTCAACATATTTGGGGTTCATATTGAATGTGGCATTAAGGGGAATGAGAATAAGAAAACTTTTGGGACTTTGGGATGATACATTAGTGCCACAGTTGGTACCACTTACACAACCACTTCGCACGTTAGTTTTGTGCTGCTTATAAAAGCATCGTATTGCTAGATCTATGGGAGTCTCTCTTTATATTATTTTTTTGTTTTTTTTTGAGTGAGAGACGTTCACAAAGACTAATCATATTTTTTTGAAAATCGATGCTTATGAGGTTGTGGGATGAGACAGGTTGATGCCGTTGATTCAACCTTGTCACAACAGTGCTGGGTTTAAAATCATCGTATTGTAAGCTTTGTGGCTGAATAGTCGCAGTTCTGGGCAATTTCTGTCCATAGACCACGGTTGAAGACACCATCCATTCTTTTGTTTATTCACTGACCGCTGTTGATTGTGACTAATTTTGGGTTTATGGACTACATGACTTTGAAGAGTATGAAAAATGATTTATTATGAAAACTTTTGGTAGACAATTGTGCTGGTTGTCAGTCTTTCTCTTTTAATCTCTGTTGCTGAGTTAATACAGCATTAAACATTCCTGAAGCAAGAACATCAGTTCAAGTTCTCATGATTTTCTTTGATTCAGCGATAGTTCAATATAACTTACAGTAGTGAGCAAATTAATTGGTACAGATGTAAATTTTGTGATTATATTATAATATGTCATAATCTCCGTCTTAATGTATTTTTTTCTTTTCATAAGATTTTGCTACTGACTTCTGGCATCCACCCTGTGACTCTCGTCAGTGCTACAACAGATGTTGTCCTGTAAGGCTATTCCTGCAAGCGTGCTCAGTGAGCGAATGTGGTTTTGCCAAATTGTTTCCTTCAGTTCATGATTACTTCTGAAATTCATGTTGGATGCTGCACCTAGGAAGCGTGTAAATATTGTAGCTCTTAGAAAACGTGCTGATTTGAGTATCAGACAGATTGTCGAAAATTTGAACTTAGCAAAGTCAACTGCTGGTCGGATTCTGACGTGAGCTGACGACACTGGTAATTGTGGAGTGCTGTGTTGAAAATGTAGAAGAAAATGCAAAAGAACAACTCACGATGACAGGGTTATCATAAGAAATTTTGTGAGAAATCCCTAAAAAACAACAAAGATTTACAGAGAGATTTGGCCTCAACTGCATAAATGTTAAGTCTTAACTGTTCGACGGCGGCTTCTTGAAGCTGGCAGAGCTGCCAGAAAGCCGGTAAAAAAAAAAATTGACTGTTGCTATGAAGAAAAAACGGCTGCGTTGGGCACTCGATCATAGGAGATGGACGACAAGTGAAAGAATACAGATCAGTGGCAGTGAGACAAAGCAAAGGCGAACCTCTTTGGAATGGACGCATTTAAACTTTGTGATGATTGGTTTATTAAGAGAATGTTTGGTTTTTACTCTGAACAGTGAAAGTATTTTCTGCAAAGTAATATATTCTAAATCTCAGTATAGCTCTTATTAAGTCTATAATATTAGGTTTTGTAACACTGTCGTAAGACTGTGCGTCCATAAGCTTCCAGAGAGCAGCTGTTACACTTTCCCCTTGAGTAATGATATTGTAGCTAATTGACTTGCAAGAAATCTCAACCATGGAGGGGAAAAATCATCTTCATTGTCTGAAATACCACAACTTGGTTACAAAAGCATTATGTTAGTTTTCTTTATATAGTGTATTTGATAAATTAGACACATGTGCAACTCTTGGGTATCTTTATTGAGGAAACGTTTCGCCACACAGTGGCTTCATCAGTCCATACATAGGAGAAACTTGAAGAACAGGAGGAGAATGAGGTAATCAGTCCCTCAACCTTGAGTCGATGTGTTCGATGGTATTCTACTCAAGATTGATGAACTGAACACATCGACTCAAGGTTGAGGGACTGATTACCTCATTCTCCTCCTGTTCTTCCAGTTTCTCCTATGTATGGACTGATGAAGCCACTGTGTGGCGAAACGTTTCCTCAATAAAGATACCCAAGAGTTGCACATGTGTCTAATTTATGAACATGTCGGTTCTCTGAACCATTCATCTACAAACCTGTCAGACACTGCAACTTCTTGGGATCTTAATACTTAGGAATTCTTCGCTTGCCTAATTCTTGGGCACAACCTACTTCCACATTGAACAAATGTGACACTACCTATGACTGCTACACCTCTCCTGCCATACGGTTTATAAGCTGCTTCTCCGCTCATCTGCCGTATTCTACTCAAGATTGATGGACTGAACACATCGACTCTAGGTTGAGGGACTGATTACCTCATTCTCCTCCTGTTCTTCAAGTTTCTCCTATGTATGGACTGATGAAGCCACTGTGTGGCGAAACGTTTCCTCAATAAAGATACCCAAGAGTTGCACATGTGTCTAATTTATCAACATGTCGGTTCTCTGAACCATTCATCTACAAATAGTGTATTTATTTGCTAAATTTAGTAATGCAGCTGGTTCATGATTGCTTAAAAAATCATTTATTTGTTAAATAACTGCAAGGTAAAACCCTTATACATTATGCGTGCATTTATAAGCTTGATATATGATAAAATAAGAAATCACATTGTATTTTATAAAATCAGCAATATCAAAAATTTGTGCTAGTATAATAGTCAAATACAGAGACACTTTACAGATTCTGATTACTGTGTTCCCTTCTTTGACAATGTGTGAAGCACAGTGTGTTTGGTTGTACAAGTGTGAAGCACAGTGTGTTTGGTTGTACAAGTGTGAAGCACAGTGTGTTTGGTTGTACAAGTGTGAAGCATAGTGTGTTTGGTTATACAAGTGTGAAGCATATTGTGTTTGGTTATACAAGTGTGAAGCACAGTGTGTTTGGTTGTACAAGTGTGAAGCATAGTGTGTTTGGTTGTACAAGTGTGAAGCATAGTGTGTTTGGTTGTACAAGTGTGAAGCATAGTGTGTTTGGTTGTACAAGTGTGAAGCATAGTGTGTTTGGTTGTACAAGTGTGAAGCATAGTGTGTTTGGTTGTACAAGTGTGAAGCACAGTGTGTTTGGTTGTACAAGTGTGAAGCACAGTGTGTTTGGTTGTACAAGTGTGAAGCACAGTGTGTTTGGTTGTACAAGTGTGAAGCACAGTGTGTTTGGTTGTACAAGTGTGAAGCACAGTGTGTTTGGTTGTACAAGTGTGAAGCATAGTGTGTTTGGTTGTACAAGTGTGAAGCATAGTGTGTTTGGTTGTACAAGTGTGAAGCATAGTGTGTTTGGTTGTACAACTGTGAAGCATAGTGTGTTTGGTTGTACAAGTGTGAAGCATAGTGTGTTTGGTTGTACAAGTGTGAAGCACAGTGTGTTTGGTTGTACAAGTGTGAAGCACAGTGTGTTTGGTTGTACAAGTGTGAAGCATAGTGTGTTTGGTTATACAAGTGTGAAGCACAGTGTGTTTGGTTATACAAGTGTGAACCACAGTGTGTTTGGTTGTACAAGTGTGAAGCATAGTGTGTTTGGTTGTACAAGTGTGAAGCATAGTGTGTTTGGTTATACGAGTGTGAAGCATAGTGTGTTTGGTTATACAAGTGTGAAGCACAGTGTGTTTGGTTATACAAGTGTGAAGCACAGTGTGTTTGGTTATACAAGTGTGAAGCATAGTGTGTTTGGTTATACAAGTGTGAAGCACAGTGTGTTTGGTTATACAAGTGTGAAGCACAGTGTGTTTGGTTATACAAGTGTGAAGCATAGTGTGTTTGGTTATACAAGTGTAAAGCACAGTGTGTTTGGTTGTACAAGTGTGAAGCACAGTGTGTTTGGTTATACAAGTGTGAAGCATAGTGTGTTTGGTTATACAAGTGTGAAGCATAGTGTGTTTGGTTATACAAGTGTGAAGCATAGTGTGTTTGGTTATACAAGTGTGAAGCACAGTGCATTTGGTTATACAAGTGTGAAGCATAGTGTGTTTGGTTATACAAGTGTGAAGCACAGTGTGTTTGGTTATACAAGTGTGAAGCATAGTGTGTTTGGTTATACAAGTGTGAAGCACAGTGTGTTTGGTTATACAAGTGTGAAGCACAGTGTGTTTGGTTATACAAGTGTGAAGCATAGTGTGTTTGGTTATACAAGTGTGAAGCACAGTGTGTTTGGTTATACAAGTGTGAAGCACAGTGTGTTTGGTTATACAAGTTTCTCTTGCTGTACGTGGGTTTGCTTTAAAAAAATCGCCATTATTATTATTATTATTTTTACATAGTGTCCCATTTCCATGGATAATTGCCCATGTGTGACATTCACTTGTGGTGTGTGATCACTGCAGTGTGAAAAGTGTATTGAAGATTCTTATGTTACATTTAATTTACACTTAGTACAAACTCTACCAACTCAGATGACATGACTACTATTCACAAATCATTCATAAAATAAAAAGAGTACTTATAGTGTATTTCCACAGGGACCTTTACGATCTGCAGCAGTGAATTCCTTCCTGCCATTCATACAAATTTAAGCATATTCTCTAGGCCCACAGAGATACTACTGCTGATCGCTGGCTGATCCTTCTTACTGGACCCAGAGCATTATCTGTCACACTTCTTCTTCAGAAAACCATCACGAGAATTGCAGTGTTCTCTAAGAAAACCATTAAATAAGTCACCAAAATACCTCACTCCAACAAAAGCATGAGTACAACTAAAGCTTATATCATCTCTTGTAGACAATGTGATCATTTTTATGTGGGAGAGAGAGCCAGGAATTTGTATATTATACTACACTAAGTATAGACATCAAGTTGGTCACATGCAGTGCAAACATAATATGTTGTAGCATACATTCCCTCACAAATTCGAATTAAACACAATTTATTTATTAGCAAAATAAGTTTAAGAAAAGGTGTTTCGAGGCTGCCACTATTCACATCACCGACACCACAAAACATAATAGATGGATGTACATTTTCTTGAAACCACTTGCTCGTAACACCTTCTCTCAGATCCTGATCTTATTTCCATCTGGCATTACATGGTGTCGAGCACCGGACCTCACCTTTGCTTGGCTTAACCTCATCTTCACCTTACATTTTTGTAATATTTTGTGCTTTCCTTGCACTTGATAAAGCTCCCTGTTGGTGTAACACTACATAACCTCAGGTGCTCCTCGTTACATGATAGTTTAACTTACCGTATATCGACTTTACGATGGTACATAAAGGTTGTAGTTTTGACGCCAAACACAACTTACTCATCCAACCATACATTGATATGAAAAACATGTATTTACTTATTTACTTTTCAATGCTAGTATTTAGCTAGTTAAAGTAATTATTTATTAATTTACTTATTCACTAACAGTAGTTATTTTTTTACGTATTTATTTATCATATATTTTCAACTTTCAATGAATTCATGGGAACATAACCATCGTAATTTGAGGAGCGCCTGTAAAGGGCTCTCTAATACAAGTTTTTCTTGTTTTTTACTAGTGTTTGTTGAATTTCAGCTATTATTTACATACCAAGTTCTATAGTTTACATTTAGAACATAGGGATTTGGCAGAAGAATTCAAAATGGTTCCAGCAGATTGATTGTCGCCACGTTCCATTTTCCATGGTCATTACAGCACAGTCATGATCCGGTCTTGGCCAAAATCCATTCCAGGCCCAGTTAAAGTAACTCATAGGTTGTCCTGTTTTAGTGAATACACAACAATTAGTCATAGTTGTAACAATTTGTACAGTAAACACTATTTAACGAACAAATTGGGAGGAGTGCATGGTCACTAATTGTGATTGCAACAACATCGAACAATTTTTACAGCTATTCCTGAATCTATTTTGTCCTGTATAGACAAAGTGTGTAACTTTAAAGACAGGTCTATTAAATTGAGAGTTTACTGTATTATTATATTAAACCATGCACTGCATGACCTGTATGGGTTTACCGCTTCTTCCTCATTGGGATACTAATAATAATACTGTAAAAAGAGGTAATATCAAAAAATTCTGAAACACAAATTTTCATACACTTCCTGGGTGAAATATGGCGGCGATGTAGATAGTGCTACGTAGTACACTCCTGTGTGGCGAGTTACAGTGTTGTCGGTAGTTCCATTGAAGTTAGATGGGGCATTTTATGTTGTGTCAGTATTTTGTTGCAATTTTTCGCGTAACAGAATGAAATCTTTGAGAGAAAGAAGAACAGTGTGTGTGTTTGTATGTGAGTGTATACGTGTGTATGTGTATGTGTGTGTGTGTGTGTGTGTTTGTGTGTGTGTGTGTGTGTGTGTGTGTGTGTGTGTGTGTGTGTGTGTGTGTGTGTGTGTGTGTGTGTGTGTGTGTGTGTGTGTGTGTGTGTGTGTGTATGTGTGAAATTTTTTTTCAAGCTTAGTAAAACAGGTAACAAAACTCCGAAAAAACTTCGGAAGCCATTTTAGGATGAAGCAATGGGTCAGACACATGAACTGAATGGTGTTCTAGATTCAAAGGAGAATGAATGTTGATTATGGATGATGAACACATTAGTCATCCATCAACATCACAGACTCTATAATTGGAAAAGTGTGGAAAGCTATTCATGAAGATCGTCGTCAGAGTACGAAGGACACTGCAAATTGAAAAATTGAAAATGAGGTGAGTGACTGAGAAATTTGTGCTCAGCTTACTGATTCATAACCAGAAATGCTCTGCATACCTATGGGCTTTCTGCACTGACAACTAAATGTCAGCCATCTTTGTACAAACACTATATCATGATGAAATTTAATTCTTATTATTTTTATTTTCTGGCTACAAACAACATGGCAGTCATCCGCCTGACTCCTTAATCAGTAGATCTGGCGCCCTGTGACTTCTTTCTCTTCTTAAAAATAAAAATGGGTCGGTGTTTTATCAACATGGAGGAGATTCAAGCAGTATCGCAGACTTCATTAGACTCTATTAGGAAAAGAAGTTTTCCAGAAATGTTTCAAGAGGTGACAGAGACGCGGGGATCAGTGTATAGTCTCCCAAGGAGAGTACTTTGAGGGAGACTATCTCAACTAGGTAGTGATTAAGTGAGTTTATATATTTTCCTCACAGCAGTCTAGGAATTATTTTGATAGCACTTCGTACATAAACAAAAATGTACTAAACCTATATGGGTCATTCAGTATTGTTCACATATTAAATAAAATACAGTACTGTACTATAACACTTTAATTAAGTGCAAATATGAACCTTGAGCTTTATAATTAAATGAACGTGTGCCATTCTCTCTTTTTATCTCTTCAACAGTGTCTTCTGTGTTTGCCTTCCCATACAACAACTCCTGGGGGAATGCCTCTGCCTATGACGAAAAACCCTCCAGACATTCCTATCTAAACTTGACTTTCCTTAGTCTTTTTTTAAGCTTATATGAGTGCTAACCAATATATATTCCTTAATTTGACTTAACATATACAGTAGCAAGAATAGTAACAGTAACATGAATAGTTTAGGCATATTTTGATATATATATATAAAGTCCGTGTGAAGCATAATGTGGGTGTAGCATGCAGTTGAAAAAAGTGCAACAAAAGAAGGGCAGTCAGGACTGCCTCTGCCTTTATAGGGACATAGTCCACATTCAGTAAAATAAATATTTTTAAAAAAATTCTACTGCACATGTGAACTCGGTAGCGGTCTGGATATATACAGAACGTTTTTATTGTCTTTCCAGATCAATGAGAAATTGTTTTATGGGGAGCCCTCCAACACCAGGTCAAAATATGTCTGCATTTTGGATGACAGTGACTCAGAACCAGAGGTAGATGACCCTGAATTGCTTGATAGTGGTGATGAATATTTGCCACTGGATGCAGAGGTTTCAAGTGATGAGGAAGAAGAAAGGCCAGCCAAAAAGCTGAAATTAGTCAAGAAAAAGAGAGGCATTACAATCGAGGAGTACCCTGATGAGGAACATATTTATGACGAGCTTGCTCTTCAAGGTGAACCAAAGTGGTCCCAGGTTGACCTCCAAAATGACCCTTTGCCGGCATATGAACATGAAAAGCCTCTTCAAATTAGATCTCCATATCAGTATTTTTGTGATTTCTTTAGTCAAGACATGGTAGACAACATAGCATTTCAAACAAATTTGTATGCCAAGCAAAAAAGCATAACTACTAATTTTGCAACAGATCCTGAAGAGATTATGAGGTTCATAGGTGTTTTGTTGTTCATGGGTATTGTTCCAATACCAGCAGTCGAAGACTACTGGGCAAGTTCATTTAGGATCCCCCAGGTTGCAGAAGTCATGGGGTCTAAGAGGTTTATGTTACTTAGACATACTATTCATTTCAATGACACAGAAAAGGATAATGACAGATTCCACAAAGTAAGGCCTCATTACACTGCACTAACTACTGCTTGCTTGAAAGTTCCAGCTACACCCAAGCAATCTATTGAAGTCATGGTTGCTTTCAAGGGTAAAACTGTTGGAAACCTAAGGCAGAACATCAAAACCAAACCAGACTAGTGGGGTTTCAAACTTTTTTGTCGTGCAAGTGAAGATGGAATCATACATGATATACTCATGTATCAAGGCACTCCAACTTTTGACAGCCATCCCACAAAGCTTCCACAGGAAGAAACTAAACTGCCAATAAGTACAAAGATTGTTCTGGTACTTGCAACAACTATGAACAAGACCAACACATCAGTAATCTATGCTGACAATTTCTTTTCAAGTCTACCTTTGGCCAAAGTACTAAATGATAAGTATAACTGCAGATACACTGGAACAGTACATGAAAATAGATGTGGTAAGCCAGATCTGATGATTGTCAAACAAATGGAAAAGAACAGTGTGGACAGGGGCAATTTTAGCTTCAAAGCCAATGATGGTGTCCTTGTTGTAAGATGGAAGGACAACAAAGTTTTGACTTTGCTGACAAGTAATGTAGGGATCAATCCTGTGAGTCTTGTTGAAAGATATAACAAGGCTACAAAGTCCAAAAACGAGTTACAGTGCCCTGCAGTCATCAAGAACTATAATGCACACATGGGAGGTATTGACAAAAGTAACATGTTGGTGCATCTGTACAAAACACCAATGAAATCTAAACGTTGGTACATGCGGCTGTTTGCCTACGTTCTTGATCTTGCTGTTGTGAATGCATGGCTTGTTTACTGCCTCGATTGTCGATCACTAAATGCCAAATGCATGTCATTGAAGCTTTTCAGGAATGAAATCTTTGTCACCGCAAGGTCTAAAGGCCAAAAGTATAGACGCAAGTAATTCACCATGTACTTCCAATAGTGTCAGCATGGTGGCAGCTCTGCATGGCCAACGTGCAGAAAGGCCTGATGACAGTGTGAGGCTTGACAAAGCTCTAAACCACTGGCCAGTGTTAGGGAAGTCGCTTAGTTGCAAGTATTGTAGCAACTCGAAAAAAATTGTCACAATCGCATTCTACTGTTCTGTATGCAAAGTAAATCTGTGCATAAAGAAGGCTAAAAATTGCTTCATAGACTTCCATTCTAGCAACCAGTAATATACAATGATTGTTCTTCCTCATGAATCTCAGCAATATGGGACTTGAAATTTTTATCCCTTTGCAATGTGTCCTAGTTGCTATTTGTTTAATTTTTATATTTTTCTAATGCTTACAAAATGTCTTGATACAAGTTCCATTGATGTTTTTGATATTGTATGTTTGCATAATAAATTTTAAAAATAGTTATTGGGAGTTTTATTAACAATTGCAAGTTTGCAACATTCAAATTTATACTCCTTATTTCGGGCATGGGCGAGTATAACTGCCTTTCGTAGATTAGCAATTGCTCTAAAACTAAAAATCAGAATTCCACTTATATGGCCTCATCCATCTTATATTGAGTTACTCAATCCACTCTAAAGGAGTTAAGTGTGAAATTCCACTATATCAGACATTGCCCGACAAAGGGTTTAACTAATTACGCAGAAGCACGAAGGGAAGGAAGCCAGTATATACATTTACATATATATATATATATATATATATATATATATATATATATATATATATATATATATATATATATATATATGTGCCGTGCCGAATTTGCAAAACAGATCAATTAGCAAGAACTCATTTAAAATTAAGTCTTTTCTGAAATTTTCTCTTATACGTTTAAAGATATATTTTTTTCATTATTGTTAATGCAAAAATTTTTAATTTTGCACCAAAATAATCTTAGAAAACTTACCTAACCTTATTATAAAAAGAACAATTTATTTTAGCCCAACCCAACTAAATATATTTTAGATTTGTTTACAATAATTTAATACTAAACAAACCCAGTGAAATATATTTTTTTCGTTAGGTTCAGAATGATTTTGGCGAAATTATTGCATACACAAATTTTCATGTGTCCTATATGGCAAGATGAGCGTTGCTATTTAAGCCAAGATCGCAAGTTCTGCCTATTCGGCACGACATATATATATATATATATATATATATATATATATATATATATATATATATGTATATATATATGTATATATATATTCATATATATTCATATATATACATGCAAAACAACCACTCTGAAAGAATAGAGAAATTCCAAGCGCATTCGTGACTACTAATGTGAGTAGTCACGAAAGCGCTTGAAATTTCTCTATTCTCTCAGAGTGGTTGTTTTGCATATTCTGAAATCACCTGTTTACTGTGATCTTATTGCATATATATATATATATATATATATATATATATATATATATATATATATATATATATATATAGATAGATATATATGTACCACCTCTATAACTGGACTGGGGACCCTCATCCTCAGAGAAGACAATAAACGTACCTCAGGGAAAACTCAAGGTTCCCTCCAG